>NC_083228.1:140566680-140750526 GCF_032191835.1 Heteronotia binoei | reverse complement strand
AGAAATAGGCGGGGGGGCTGTAGCAGGAACTCCTTTGCCTATTAGGCCACACACCCCTGATGTAGCCAATCCTCTCAGAGCTTACCGTAAGTTCCAGGAGGACTGGCTACATCAGGGGGATGTGGCCTAATATGTAAGGGAGTTCCTGCTACCAAAAAACCCCTGGTAATAGGACACAGTCCCATGAGAAATCCTCACTTCCTCTTCTGGAAAAAGTGAAAAGAGGGACAGTCCCTTCTCTCTTATTCTCTGTGTTGGAGCTTTTAACACCCCCTCTTTCTTGCACCCACGGTGAACTTCTTCAAGTCATCAAACAGTCCATAAGAACTGATAACATTTATTCGACAGGGAAGTCACTTCCACAAGTACAGATGAAGACTGAAATCGACACACCTTCCGGTAACAGGTGGTTTCGGTACAACTTTCTCAGTGTTTTATAATTATTTGAATCCTTATTCAGAGCTGAGGTGAAATGAAGAAGAAGAAGATATTGGATTTATATCCCACCCTATACTCTGAATCTCAGAGCGGCTCACAATCTTCTTTACCTTCCTCCCCCACAACAGACACCCTGTGAGGTGGGTGGGGCTGAGAGACAACTTTCAAGGACAACTCCTACAAGAGTTATGGCTAACCCAAGGCCATTCCAGCAGGTGCAAGTGGAGGAGTGGGGAATCAAACCCGGTTCTCCCAGATAAGAGTCCACATGCTTAACGACTGCACCAAACTGGCTCCCAGTGTAAGCATACTGCATTTTAATTCTGGTATAGCCAGTTTGGTGTAGTGGTTAAGTGTGCGGACTCTTATCTGGGAGAACCGGGTTTGATTCCCCACTCCTCCAATTGCACCTGCTAGCATGGCCTTGGGGCAGCCATAGCTCTGGCAGAGGTTGTCCTTGAAAGGGCAGCTGCTGTGAGAGCCCTCTCCAGCCCCACCCACCACACAGGGTGTCTGTTGTGGGGGAGGAAGGGAAAGGAGATTGTGAGCCGCTCTGAGACTCTTTGGAGTGGAGGGTGGGATATAAATCCAATATCTTCATCTACCTCACAGGGTGTCTGTTGTGGGGGAGGAAGGGAAAGGAGATTGTGAGCCGCTCTGAGACTCTTCGGAGTGGAGGGCAGGACATAAATCCAATATCTTCATCTACCTCACAAGGTGTCTGTTGTGGAAAGGAAGGGAAAGGAGGTTGTGAGCCGCTCTGAGACTCTTCGGAGTGGAGGGCGGGATATAAATCCAATATCTTCATCTACCTCACAGGGTGTCTGTTGTGGGGGAGGAAGGGAAAGGAGGTTGTGAGCCGCTCTGAGACTCTTCAGAGTGGAGGGCGGGATATAAATCCAATGTCTTCTTGTGCACACACACTCCTTCATATACATTGAAACAAGACTCTCTCAGCTATTACTTCTAGGAAGTGAAGTTAGTTGCCAGGAAGGGGTAGTCGGCAAATAACCCCCAGGAACCCTCTCTCTCCCTATACATAATGGTTCAGGAAGTCTTGTTTAACTGTATCTGAAGAAGTGCTCATGCACTAGGGTTGCCAATCCCCAGGTGGGGGCAGGGGATCCCCCGGTTTGGAGACCTTCCCCCCACTTCAGGGTCATCAGAAAGCAGGGGTGGGGAGGGAAATGTCTGCTGGGCCCTCCATTATTCCCTATGGAGACTGATTCCCATAGGGAATAATGGAGAATTGATATGCAGATATCTGGGGCTCGAAGGGGGGGGGCTATATTTTGAGGCAGAGGCACCAAATTTGCAGCATACAATCCAGCACCTCTCCTCAAAAGACCCTCCAAGTATCAAAAAGATTGGGCCAAAGGGTGCAATTCTCCTTGCCCCGAAAGAAGGTGCCCCTATCCGTTATTTCCAAAGGAGGGAAGTCATTTAAAAGGTGATGGCCAGAACGCCCTTTGGAGTTCAATTACGCTTGTCACAACTAGGGTTGCCAAGTCCAATTCAAGAAATATCTGGGGACTTTGGGGGTGGAGCCGGGAGATATTGGGGGCAGAGCCAAGAGCAAGGATGTGACAAGCAAAATTGAACTCCAAGGGAGTTCTGGCCATCACATTTAAAGGGACTGCACATCTTTTTAAATGCTTTCCTTACATAGGAAATAATGAAGGATAGGGACACCTTCTTTTGGGGCTCATAGAATTGGACCCCCTGGTCCAATCTTTTTGAAACTTGGAAGGTATTTTGGGGAGAGGCACTAGATGGTATACTGAAAATTTGGTGCCTCTATCTCAAAAAACAGCCCCCCCGAGCCCCCGATACCCATGGATCAATTGCCCATCATTCCCTATGGGGATTGTTCATGGAGGTGCATGATGGCTGTGGGGGCGGGCTTCTCCCGACGGCCAGCTGGTTGGGGGAGGGGGGACCTGGGGATTGGGAAGCCTAGTCACAACCTTTCTCCTGGCTCCACCCCCAAAGTCCCCAGATATTTCTTGAATTTGCCTTGGCAACCCCATCATACACAGAGAAGCTTATACGCAGAATAAAACTTCCTTGGTCTTAAAGGTGTCCCTGGACTCAGACTTTGTTCTATTGCTTCAGACTCCCCTGAAATAATGTATCAACATCAGGCCTTGAATTCAGCAGGAGCTCACCGGAGCACACCTTTCTGAGGGTTCCCCCTCTTCCTCCCCACCTACCTTGTCCACTGAATAGTAGGTGCAGCTGCATAACAATCTCTGGATTAGGAGAGGGGGCAGCCAGCCAGCCACCAGGGGCTTTGCCACGCCCCCAGCAGCCCTCATTGACCCCCGGAGAAGCCCACACCACCCTTTCTCCATTTCTTAGGTGATTTTGGGCGGCGGGTGGCTTTTGACTTGGGGAAGGGGTGGCCAAGGAGAGCCCCAGGTGAGCAAGGCCTGCTTTGGCTGGCTGGATCTCTAGCCAGACAAGCAGGCCTCGCTCTCCTGGGGCTCTCCTTTCTTGCGTCAGGTTGCTTTTGGCTGGTGGGGTGGTGGCGGCATATGCTAATGAGTTATTCTGATGAGCTCCACCACCTAGGGTTGCCAATCCCCAGGTGGGGGCAGGGGATCCCCCGGTTTGGAGGCCCTCCCCCCGCTTCAGGGTCGTCAGAAAGCGGGGGGAGGGGAGGGAAATGTCTGCTGGGAACTCTGTTATTCCCTATGGAGATTTATTCCCATAGAAAATCATGGAGAATTGATCTGTGGGTATCTGCGGCTCTGGGGGGGCTGTATTTTGGGGTAGAGGCACCAAATTTTCAGTATAGCATCTAGTGCCTCTCCCCAAAATACCCACCAAGTTTCAAAAAGATTGGACCAAGGGGTGCAATTCTATGAGCCCCAAAAGGTGCCCCTATCCTTCATTATTTCCTATGGAAGGAAGGCATTGAAAAGGTGTGCCGTCCCTTTAAATATGATGGCCAGAACTCCCTTTAGAGTTTAATTATGCTTGTCACACCCTTGATCTTGGCTCCACCCCTAATATCTCCCGGCTCCATCCCCAAAGTCCCCAGATATTTCTTGAATTGGACTTGGCAACCCTACCACCACCTCTTTTTCGACAAAACGACCCCTGATCAACACATCTGTCGTGGTCGTTTTGCATTTGGAGCGGCTTCACAATTGGCCAGCAGGGGGCAGGCTTCGACCACAAGTGCTTCCGAGGCCCGACGCGAGTTGACGACGAAATTCGTTCAGCGGGTTTTTCGGTCATTAGCTCTAAACGGACACGCCAAGGCGCTGTCGCATTGAGAAAGCGCAGCAGAAATGCAGCACGGCTGTTCGTTAAAAACAACACAAAAAAATAGGCAACCTTAAGGCTGTCACAGTCAACACCTCCGCTGCTTCCCAGAAAAGCGTTCACCACCAATCAGATCATCCGGCTGCAGGATACGGTTGCCAATCCCCAGGTGGGAACAGGGGATCCTCCGGTTTGGAAGAAGAAGATGATTTCGGATTTATATCCCGCCCTATTAGGGTTGCCAAGTCCAATTCAAGAAATATCTGGGGACTTTGGGGGTGGAGCCAGGAGACATTAGGGGTGGAGCCAAGATCAAGGCTGTGACAAGCATCATTGAACTCCAAAGGGAGTTCTGGCCATCACATTTAAAGGGATGGCACCTCTTTTCAATTCCTTCCTTCCATAGGAAATAATGAAGGATAGGGGCACCTTCTTTTGGGGCTCATAGAATTGGACCCCCTGGTCCAATCCTTTTGAAACTTGGGGGGTATCTTGGAGAGGCATTAGATGCTATACTGAAAATTTGGTGCCTCTACCCCCCAAAACAGCCCCCCCAGAGCCCCAGATACCCGCGGATCAATTCTCCATGATTTTCTATGGGAATAAATCTCCCTAGGGAATAACAGAGTTCCCAGCAGACATTTCCTTCCCCTCCCCCCGCTTTCTGATGATCCTGACGCGGGGGGAGAGCCTCCAAACCGGGGGATCCCCTGCCCCCACCTGGGGATTGGCAACCCTACGCCCTATACTCTGAATCTCAGAGTTTCAGAGCGGTCACAATCTCCTCTACCTCCCCCCCCCCACAACAAACACCCTGTGAGGTAGGTGGGGCTGAGAGAGCTCTCCCAAAAGCTGCCCTTTCAAGGACAACTCCTGCGAGAGCTATGGCTGACCCAAGGGCATTCCAGCAGCTGCAAGCGGAGGAGTGGGGAATCAAACCCGGTTCTCCCAGATAAGAGTCCGTGCTACTACTACACCAAACTGTCCCTTCCCCTGCTTCAGGATCATCAGAAAGGGGAGGGAAATGTCTGCTGGGCACTCCATTATTCCCTATGAGGACTGGTTCCCATAGGGTATAATGGAGAGTTGATCTGTGGGTATCTGGGGCTTTGGTGGGGCCTGTTTTTTGAGGTACAGGCACCACATTTTCAGCATAGCATCTGGTGCCTCTCCTCAACCTCCCCTTCAAGCGTCAAATAGTTTAGACCAGGGGGTCCAATTCTATGAGCCCCAAAAGATGGTGCCCCTATCCTTCATTCTTTCCAGTGAAGGGAAGGCATTTAATGGAGTGTGGCCCCTTTAAATGTGATGGGCAGAACGCCCTGTGGAGATCAATTGTGCTTGTCACACCCTTGCTCCTGGCTCCACCCCAAAGTCTCCTGACTCCACCCCCAAAGTCTCCAGGTATTTCTTGAGTCGGACCTGGCGACCCTAATGAGATCACGGAAGACTATCTAAGCCAGTTCCGAGTCGGGCCCTTGCTTCGTTTGCTCTCCGGGAAGGTCATGATGGGGCTCAATCTGATTGGCTGGTGACAGCTGCCAGTACAAAGCGAAAGAAGTTTCGACCAACCGGAAAAGAGCACCGAAGCCACAGCCATTTGAGAAGCAGGTCTTGGTTTCACCCAGTTCAGTTGTGACAGTAAACTTTGTCAGACTTCTGTAAGGAGGGCCATATTGGATTTGGATTTATATCCCTCCCTATACTCTGAATCTCAGAGCAGTCACAATCTCCTTTACCTTCCTTCCCCACAACAGACATCCTGTGAGGCAGGTGGAGCTGAGAGAACTCTCTCAGAAGCTGCCCTTTCAAGGACAGCTCTGCGAGAACTGTGGCTGACCCAAGGCCATTCCAGCAGGTGCAAGCGGAGGAATGGGGAATCAAACCCGGTTCACCCAGATAAGAGTCTGCACACTTAACCAATACACCAAACAGGGGTGGCATGGCATAGCAAATGGAAATGGCCTTGGACCATGCTGAAGCCCCTCCCCACCGTCTCCCTGATCCACCCCCAAAGTCTCCAGATACTTTCCAACACAGACCTGGCAACCCTAACTATCCTCCATCCTCCACATTTCCCAGTTAAGGAGGAGATGTAGTTTGAACAAATGCCAATGATAATCTGGCTCCAATGGCAACGAGAGAAAGAAATTTTACTTTTAAAAATAGAAGCGCATCTTACATGACATATTCGTGGAGGTGCATTGAACTTACGGTAATTGAGAACAGATTAACTCTCCAAAAAGGTTAACTTGCTACAGTTCCAATCAAAAGACTTTCTGGCTCAACGTTGGGAAGAACTTCCTGACTGTTAGAGCAGTTCCTCAGTGGAACAGGCTTCCTCCTTGGGAGGTGGTGGGCTCTCCTTCCTTGGAGGTTTCTCAAAAGAGGCTAGATGGCCATGTGACAGCAATGAAGATCCTGTGAATTTAGGGGGAGGTGTTTGTGAGTTTAGAGTGGTTCCTCAGTGGAACAGGCTTCCTCGGGAGGTGGTGGGCTCTCCTTCCTTGGAGGTTTTTCAACAGAGGCTAGATGGCCATCTGACAGCAATGAAGATCCTGTGAATTTAGGGGGAGGGGTTTGTGAGTTTCCTGCATTGTGCAGAGGGTTGGACTAGATGACCCTGGAGGTCCCTTCCAGCTCTAGGATTCTATGATTCTACTTGGCCTAATTGTTAATCTGGCCCTGGGTCTTA
The DNA here is from genome assembly GCF_032191835.1 of Heteronotia binoei. Taxonomy (NCBI): domain Eukaryota; kingdom Metazoa; phylum Chordata; class Lepidosauria; order Squamata; family Gekkonidae; genus Heteronotia; species Heteronotia binoei. Next base: position 140,744,120 of record NC_083228.1, on the reverse strand, counting down.
TATAAGATTAAAGAGAAGGCAAGCGAAAGCCAAGGAGGCCCAATGTCTAAAATGATGGGGGGGGGGGGGGGAGGCTGCCAGGTGTACCAGAGTGAGCAGATTCCCTTAACCCTTTCCCACCTGGATTCTCTTGCATGTAGAGCTGCGATAGGCAACCCAAGGCAGTTGGATCGTCTCCTTTGGGATCCAGAGACTGAACCCCCGCCACATTTACAGCTGACACATTCAACAGGTGAACGCATCATCGTCATCTTCAAACATTTGTCATCTCCTGTGAGCTGAACATCTGATCCGTTCGCGGGTCTGCCATCTGCCCGCAACAGCTGTCGGATCGCTTTGGGGCTGCACGGTGGCTGCAGCAGTGAGGGTGGCGTTTCGTTTCCTTGCTCGGCGGGGGGAGGGCGGGGGGGGGCTTTGCATCTGCGCGCAAGGTGATACGACTTTGCTCAGGGTATCGGATGGTCCGGTCAGGTAATTCAGGGAGCCTCACATAAGACTGTGTGGGAAACCACATGTGCCGAGGGAGGAAGTTCATAACATAGAGTTAAACGAATACCAAATGAAAAGAGATCGAGTCCAGTGGCACCGGAAGACCAGGGGTGGTCAAACTGCAGCTTGGGAGCCACATGTGGCTCTTTCACACATTTTGTGTGGCTCCCGAAGCCCCCACTGCCCCATCGGCTGGCTTGGAGAAGGCATTTGTCTCTTGTAATCCAAACCAAGCTAGCTGATAGCTTGGAAAATGCATTTAAAGTTGCTTTCTTTCCACCTCTCTTTCCCCATCTATTTTCCCTCCCTCCCTCCCTCCCTCCCTCCCTCCCTCCCTTCCTTCCTTCCTTCCTTCCTTCCTTCCTTCCTTCCTTCCTTCCTTCCTTCCTTCCTTCCTTCCTTCCTTCCTTCTTAAAATCTGGATATAAAACACATTATATGATAGCAGGGGTGGCCAAACTGTGGCTCAGAAGCAAAACCTTTATTTTCATCATTGGTTGAGGTTCCTGCCTTGGGGAGGAATGCGGTGTGAGGGGGGGAAGGCAGAGCTTGTTTTTCTATGCTCTCTCAATCACACAGCAGAGCTACTGAGCCAAGCCTCTCTTCCTTCTGTTGGCTGAGGCTCCTCTCCCACCAGTCCCTTGGGGAAGGAAGCAAAGAGCCAGTTTCCTTTGCCCTGTTCCCTGGATCCCATGGGAGAAATACAAAGAAAGCACCTTTAAAACTAAGGAGTGCTAAGGTTTCAAGCATATTTTAAGGTTTTTTCCAATAATAATAATAATAAATGTGTTTGTCGGTGTCCTTTATAAAGTTTATATCTCTGCTTTATATCTCTTTGTGACCCCATGGACAAAGTCACGCCAAGCCCTCCTGTCTTCCACCATCCTCCAAAGTCTGCTCAATCTGCAGTGATCTTGGATCCCAGAAGTGTGAAGTCTGTCACGACTTCCATGTCTTCCCCCTCCATTTGTCAAGGTGTGATGGAGTTGGATGCCATGATCTTAGTTTTTTTGATGTTGAGTTTCAAGCCTACTTTTGTGCTCTCCTCTTTCACCCTCAACAAGAGGTTCTTTAGGTCCTCCTCACTTTCTGCCACTAGAGTGTCATCTGCATATCTGAGGTTGTTGATGTTTTTCCCGGCAATCTTAATTCCGGCTTCTGCTTCATCCAGGCCAGCATTCCGCATGATGTACTCTTCGTATAAATTAAATAAGCAGGGTGACAATATACATCCTTGTCGAACTCCTTTTCCTATTCTAAACCAATCAGTTGTTCCATATTCCGTTCTGACAGTCGCTTCTTGACTCTTATACAGGTTTCTCAGGAGACATGTGAGGTGGGCTGGTACTCCCATCTCTTTAAGGACTCGCCACAGTTTGTTGTGATCCACACAATCAAAGGCTTTAGCATAGTCAATGAAACAGAAAGAGACGTTTTCCTGATACTCCCGTGCTTTCTCCATCATCCAGCGGATGCTGGCAATTCGATCTCTGCTACCTACTTTTAAATAGGTACACCATGGTGATGTCAGGGGGTGTGGCCTAATACGCAAATGAGTTCCTGCTGGGCTTTTTCTGGCCCAGCCCAACATAGCCTGGCCCAGCATGACCCGGCCCGACATGGCCCGGCCCAACGAGGTCTCATTTATGTCAGATCCGGCCCTCATAGCAAATGACTTTAACACCCCTGCTTTAGTGTAATCTGTGCAATCGTTTCAGCTCTAAGGAAACAAGTTTTCTTTTGGTGCCTTGTACTGGCTGATCCCATCGGCTGGCACAGGAGGGCATCCAAGAGCTGGGAAGGGCAACTTGGAAGGAAAGCAAACCCAGAACTGGTGTCTCGTAGAGGCAGAGAGTCTGAGCTGCAGATGAGTTCCTAATAGAGTTGCCAATCCCCAGGTGGGGGCAGGGGATCTCCCGGTTTGGAGGCCCTCCCCCCGCTTCAGGGTCATCAGAAAGCAGGCCGGGGGAGGGGGAGGGAAATGTCTGCTGGGCACTCCATTATTCCCTATGCAGACTGATTCCCATAGGGTATAATGGAAAATTGATCCGTGAGTATCTGGGGCTCTGGGGGGGGGGCTATTTTTTGAGTTAGAGGCACCAAATTTGCAGCGTGGCTTCTAGCACCTCTCCTCAAAACACCCTCCAGGTTTCAAAAAGATTGGGCCAGGGGATCCAATGCTATGAGCCCTAAAAGAAGGTGCCCCTATCCTTCATTATTTCCAATGGTGGGAAGGCATTTAAAAGGTGTGAGGTCCCCTTTTAAATGTGATGGCCAGAACTCCCTTTGGAATTCAAGTGATGCTTGTTTTTGGAGGTAGAGGCACCCAATTTTCCGCAAAGCATCCAGTGCCTCTCCTCAAAACACCCACCAAGTTTCAAAAAGATTAGACCAGGGGGTCTGATTTTATGATTTCCCCCAAAGAAATCCCCCTCTCCTTCATTATTTCCTATGGCAGGAAGGCCTTTAAAAGGTGTGCGGTCCCACAGTTGTGGAAGCAAGAAAAAATACCAGAAAAATGGGACTGGATTGTAAAAGTTATGATGTGGAGCGAGATGGACAAATTAACAAGAATTCTAAGAGACTATGATTTAGAAATTTTTTAAGATGGAGTGGGAAAAGTTCAGAAGATACGGTATGTAGAAAAAGAGTGGAAAGTAAAAGGACATTGGGCAATTTTTGATAATGATTAAGTCTTAGAAAAAAGGAGAATATTATTTTTTGTTTTTATTAGTTAAGGGTACCTTTAAATATTAAGATTTTAAGTATATAACACCGGCGGGGGTCAACTAAAGGGGGGTGGGGTGGGTAGAAAGTAATATATGGGATAGAGAAAAGAAGTTATTAATGATGTAAGAAATATAACTTGTTACCATATGTTACTAAATAAAATTGTTTTAGCAAGTAAAAGGTGTAGGGTTGCCAAGTCCAATTCAAGAAATATCTGGGGACTTTGGGGGTGGAGCCAGGAGACTCTGGGGGTGGGGCCAGGAGGCACTAGGGGTGGAGCCAAGATCAAGGCTGTGACAAGCATCATTGAACTCCAAAGGGGGTTCTGGCCATCACATTTAAAGGGACGGCACACCTTTTCAATTCCTTTCTTCCATAAGAAATAATGAAGGATAGGGACACCTTCTTTTGGGGCTCATAGAATTGGACCCCCTGGTCCAATCGTTTTGAAACTTGGAGGGTATTTTGGGGAGAGGCACTAGATGCTATACTGAAAATTTGGTGCCTCTACCCCAAAATACAGCCCCCCCAGAGCCCCAGATACCCGCAGATCAATTCTCCATGATTTTCTATGGGAATAAATCCCCATAGGGAATAACAGAGTTCCCAGCAGACATTTCCCTCCCCTCCCCCTGCTTTGTGACGACCCTGAAGCGGGGGGGGGGCCTCCAAACCAGGGGATCCCCTGCCCCCACCTGGGGATTGGCAACTCTAAAAAAGTGTGCAGTCCCTTGAAATGTGATGGCCAGAACTCCCTTTGGAGTTTCGTGATGCTTGCCACAACCTGGCTCCTGGTTTTCTGATGACCCTGAAGCAGGCAGAGGGCCTCCAAACCGGGGGATCCCCTGCTCCCACCTGGGGATTGGCAACCCTATGCACTCCTACACGCTCTGGAAAAGACGACAGTGTCAGCTTCCTCCTGTGCTCTCTCTGTCTTGGGCCATGTTTTGCTGCAGCGAAGACTCTGGGCCACAGGGGAGCGTTTTTGGCGGCAGCCAAGTCTCCATGGTAACTGTTGGCGTGAGGGACACAAAAATTCTCGGGCACGCTTGAACACTGAGGCGCTCACGCTTGAAAATGCAGACAGGATGGAAACTGGACAAGGGGACTCATCGCAGAAACACATCCGTGAACGCCGTGGCGCGTGCCGCAGAGAAGCAGAGAGGCTTTCCTCAGGTGCAAGCAGAAACAGGGAAGGGCTTTTTCTGTAGCGGGAACTCCTTTGCATAATAGGCCACACCTCTCCAATGTAGCCAATCCTCCTGGAGCTTACAGGGCCTACTGTAAGCGCCAGGGGGATTGGCTACATCAGGGGTGTGTGACCTAATATGCAAAGGAGTTCCTGCTACAAAAAAAATCACTGGTCACGGTGCTCTCTCTCACACATTCATGAGAACTCTTGAACAGCAGGGAAACGTGCTGGTTAAATGGGAACACCCCCATCTCTAGTATATCTCCAATCTCCAAAGTTTGAGCATACATAAAGTCAACTCTACACTTTTGAGCCTCTAGAGGTGTCTGGCTCGCAGGGTTCAGAAGAGCCCTGCTAGATCAGACTAGGGATTCCTCTAGTCCAGCATTTGTGTCTGGAGATGATTAGAAGTTGAACAACTGGGACCGGCGTATATAGAAAGAGCTGCAAAGAGCCAACAGCAGAAGTTGAGAGCATGCATTGATCCGTGTTATAGAAAAAAGTACTGTGGCTCCACGTAACATCGGGAGAAAAGGCTGAAGAAGAGCTTGACAAGCGAAACCGTGAGGATTCCTTTCGTAAGCGGTTCCTTATTCTCTCCGTCTGAATTGCAAACAGAACACCAAAAGACTCCGCCCACGTCTACAGTTTATTTTGAAGAGGCAATTGCCAGTGAGCGACTGATTCAGTGACTTTGTGGGGGGTTTCAAACAATACGCGTTCCTTTGTCTCGTTTCATTTTGCACTAAACAAGAACGCATTTGCAAACTTAGAGTGCGATAGTATTATTGCTTCCGGTGTTTTTTGCAGCTCTTTGTGTGTGGAGAAGCTGTCCAGGGTCGGGCCTGGACTGTCTGGGACCCTGGGCAAGGCTAAATTATGCCCCTCCCCAACGTGCACTGAGAATGTCACGGAGTCACATGGAGGGCATCCCAGAAAGCTGGTGCCCTAGGCGATCACCTAGTTTTCCTAGCAGCAGGGCCAGCCCTGAAGCTGCCTGAGCAGAAACACAATTATTTATTACCACAATTGAAACACTCTTTTAGCTAATTAATCATAGAATCATAGCGTTGGAAGAGACCTCCGGGGTCATCAACCCCCTGCACAATGCAGGAAGCTCACAAACGCCTCCCCCTCAGTTCACAGGATCCGCATTGCTGTCAGATGGCCATCTAGCCTCTGTTGAAAAACCTCCAAGGAAGGAGAGCCCACCACCTCCCAAGGAGGAAGCCTGTTCCACTGAGGAATCACTCTAATGGTCAGGAAGTTCTTCCTAATGTCGAGCCGGAAACTCTTCTGATTTAATTTCAACCCATTGGTTCTGGTCCTACCTTTCAGGGCCATAGAAAACAATTCCGCCCCATCCTCTCTATGACAGCCCTTCAGGTACCTGAAGATGGTGATCATATCACGTCTCATCTGCCTCCTCTCCAGTCTAAACATGAATGTGTGGTGTGCAGTCCCTTTAAATGGAGTCCCTTTGGAGTTCAGTTACGCTTTTCACACCCTTGCTCCTGGCTCCACCCCCCCCCCAAAGTCTCCTGGCCCTGCCCCCAAAGTCTGCTGGCTCCACCCCCCAAAGTCTCCTGGCTCCACGACCCAAAACCCCAGATATTTCTTCAACTGAACTTGGAAACCCTAGGAAGGGTAAGAAGAAGACAACTGCATATTTATACCCCGCCCTTCTCTCTGAATCAGAGACTCAGAGCAGCCTACGATCTCCTATTTCTCCTCCCCCCACAACAGACACCCTGGGAGGTGGGTGGGGCTGAGAGAGCTCTGACAGAAGCTGCCCTTTCAAGGACAACTTCTGCCAGAGCCATGGCTGACCTGAGGCCATTCCAGCAGCTGCAAGCGGAGGAGTGGGGAATCAAACCTGGTTCTCCCAGATAAGAGTCCACACACTTCACCACTACACCAAACTGCCTCTCTTTGAGACTCCTTTGGGTAGAGAAAAATGAGTTATAAAAACCCTTCTCTTCTTCATCATCTTTGGCAGCTGAGAAAAGAGGGAAGAGCAACAAGCACTAGCAGGAGGTCGGCACGAGTTCACCCAGCCGATGTTCCCTCTAAGCTGCGGAGCGTTGCGAACAAAAATTCTGCTTTGTGAACTACTGGTATTAAAGTTCTGAGCGACTGGCATTAAAGCAGTGAGCTCCTGCATCAATTAGCGTGCTTGGCGGGTCATCCTTCCTGAGCTGAGACAAAAATGTGTGAGCTGGAGGCTAAAAATCTGTGAGCTAGCTCACGCTCACTCAGCTTAGAGGGAACACTGCACCCAACACGTCGCATGATGCTATTTTCCCTTCCTTGGCTGGTTGTGAGGGCTCAGGATGGCAACCTGGCATAGAGTCACATGGCCCAAGCGCGACGGCAGCAACCAATCACAGAATCCCCTCGGCTGTGAGTGACGAGTTAGCGAGACTAACGCCATGTTTGCCGTCTCTAACCTTTGGGTCGCTTAGGCTGCGGACAGAAGCTCAATTCAGCGACGGTGAAAAAGAGGGTAAGATGTTACGTTTCAGAGCGTAGCTGATGAAGCCGGACAGTTGCTGACAACACATTTCTGTGGTTTTGAAAGGCTTGTAGAAAAACATGACTATTTCTGGAGCGCTCCAGATAAGTCGAAGAGGAAAACATACGCTCGGCAAATGTACATATATAGAAAGAAATGAAACCTATCGTATGTAACAGGAAGATGCCTGCACACGTCTGGGAGTTGTTGGTTACTCTCAGGGGTCATTTCGTAGCAAAAGAGGCGCTGGAGCTCACTAGCACCACTCATTTGCATACGCCACACACCCTGACATCACCGGGAGGTGGACTCAAATAGATCGGCTCAGCATCTACCTTAATATGCTTCTCGAATGCGATCTGAAGAGAAACCAGAATGTTTAAAGGGACACATTTAGGGACACATCGCATTTAAAGGGACCAGAGAGTTTTATTTTATTTTATTTATTTATTTCAGTAAATTTCTATCCCGCCCGTTCCCCGTAGGGCTCAGGGCGGAGTGCAACATGTAATAAAATACAATAAAAACATTTTAAAACAGACAACTCAACAGCACTCAGATGACCATGGCATCACATATTGCCCAGCCTAGCCGTCTCACATCATGATATCTCATAGGGATGGCAGTTTTTATTCCATTTCCTAGCTCGGATGACAGTGCTGGCCGGGGAGGCCAACCAGATCAAGAAGAGACGCCCAGAGCCTCAGCTAAAAGCCTGGCGGAACAGCTCCGTTTTACAGGCCCTACGGAAGGCTTAATAAGCCAGGTAGGCCCCGGATCTCTGTAGGGAGCTGATTCCACCAGGTCGGGGCCAGGACTGAGAAAGCCCTGGTCCTAGTTGAGGCGAGGTGGGCGTCTCTTGGGCCAGGGATGGCCAACAGATTTTGGGAGGCTGAACGTAACGACCTCCTGGGCATATAGGGAAGGAGACGGTCCCGCAGGTGTGTTGGTCCCAGGCCGCATAAGGCTTTAAATGTTTGCACTGTTTTGGCCACTCTCTTGGCCATGGACACAGAGATTATGCATGGGATTGAGAAAGTAGAGAAAGAGGTACTTTTCTCCCTTTCTCACAATACAAGAACTCGTGGGCATTCAATGAAATTGCTGAGCAGTCAGGTTAAAACGGATAAAAGGTGGTACTTCTTCACCCAAAGGGTGATTAACACGTGGAATTCACTGCCACAGGAGGAGGTGGCGGCTACAGGCATAGCCAGCTTTAAGAGGGGATTGGATAAAAATATGGAGCAGAGGTCCATCAGTGGCTATTAGCCACAGTGTGTGTATATATATGTATACACGTGCACACATATATTGGCTACTGTGTGACACAGGGTGTTGGACTGGAGGGGCCATTTGCCTGATCCAACAGGGCTTCTCTTATGTTCTTATGTGACACAGACTGGAGGGGCCACTGGCCTGATCCAACATGGCTCCTCTTATGTTCTTATGTGACACAGAGTGTTGGACTGGAGGGGCCACTGACCTGATCCAACATGCCTCCTCTTATGTTCTTATGTGACACAGAGTGTTGGACTGGAGGGGCCACTGACCTGATCCAACATGGCTCCTCTTATGTTCTTATGTGACACAGAGTGTTGGACTGGAGGGGCCACTGGCCTGATCCAACATGGCTCCTCTTATGTTCTTATGTGGCACAGAGTGTTGGACTGGAGGGGCCACTGACCTGATCCAACATGGCTCCTCTTATGTTCTTATGTGACACAGAGTGTTGGACTGGAGGGGCCACTGGCCTGATCCAACATGGCTCCTCTTATGTTCTTATGTGACACAGAGTGTTGGACTGGAGGGACCACTGGCCTGATCCAACATGGCTCCTCTTATGTTCTTATGTGACACAGAGTGTTGGACTGGAGGGGCCACTGGCCTGATCCAACGTGACTCCTCTTATGTTCTTATGTGACACAGAGTGTTGGACTGGAGGGGCCACTAGCCTGATCCAACGTGGCTCCTCTTATGTTCTTATGTGACACAGAGGGTTGGACTGCAGGGGCCACTGGCCTGATCCAACGTGGCTCCTCTTAAGTTCTTATGTGACACAGAGTGTTGGACTGGAGGGGCCACTGGCCTGATCCAACGTGGCTCCTCTTATGTTCTTATGTGACACAGAGTGTTGGACTGGAGGGGCCACTGGCCTGATCCAACGTGGCTCCTCTTATGTTCTTATGTGACACAGAGTGTTGGACTGGAGGGGCCACTGGCCTGATCCAACGTGGCTCCTCTTATGTTCTTATGTGACACAGAGTGTTGGACTGGAGGGGCCACTGGCCTGATCCAACATGGCTCCTCTTATGTTCTTATGTGACACAGAGTGTTGGACTGGAGGGGCCACTGGCCTGATCCAACATGGCTCCTCTTATGTTCTTATGTGACACAGAGTGTTGGACTGGAGGGACCACTGGCCTGATCCAACATGGCTCCTCTTATGTTCTTATGTGACACAGAGTGTTGGACTGGAGGGGCCACTGGCCTGATCCAACATGGCTCCTCTTATGTTCTTATGTGACACAGAGTGTTGGACTGGAGGGGCCACTGGCCTGATCCAACATGGCTCCTCTTATGTTCTTATGTGACACAGAGTGTTGGACTGGAGGGGCCACTGGCCTGATCCAACATGGCTCCTCTTATGTTCTTATGTGACACAGAGTGTTGGACTGGAGGGGCCACTGGCCTGATCCAACATGGCTCCTCTTATGTTCTTATGTGACACAGAGTGTTGGACTGGAGGGGCCACTGGCCTGATCCAACATGGCTCCTCTTATGTTCTTATGTGACACAGAGTGTTGGACTGGAGGGGCCACTGGCCTGATCCAACATGGCTCCTCTTATGTTCTTATGTGACACAGAGTGTTGGACTGGAGGGACCATTGGCCTGATCCAACATGGCTTCTCTTATGTTCTTATGTGACACAGAGTGTTGGAGTGGAGGGGCCATTCGCCTGATCCAACATGGCTTCTCTTATGTTCTTATGTGACACAGAGTGTTGGAGTGGAGGGGCCATTCGCCTGATCCAACATGGCTTCTCTTATGTTCTTATGTGACACAGACTGGAGGGGCCACTGGCCTGATCCAACAGGGCTTCTCTTATGTTCTTATGTGACACAGAGTGTTGGACTGGATGGGCCATTGGCCTGATCCAACATTGCTTCTCTTCTGTTCTTATGTGACACAGAGTGTTGGACTGGAGGGGCCACTGACCTGGTCCAACATGGCTTCTCTTATGTTCTTATGTGACACAGAGTGTTGGATTGGAGGGGCCATTGGCCTGATCCAACATGGCTCCTCTTATGTTCTTATGTGACACAGAGCGTTGGAGTGGAGGGGCCATTGGCCTGATCCAACATGGCTTCTCTTATGTTCTTATGTGACACAGACTGGAGGGGCCACTGGCCTGATCCAACAGGGCTTCTCTTATGTTCTTATGTGACACAGAGGGTTGGACTGGATGGGCCATTGGCCTGATCCAACATTGCTTCTCTTCTGTTCTTATGTGACACAGAGTGTTGGACTGGAGGGGCCACTGACCTGGTCCAACATGGCTTCTCTTATGTTCTTATGTGACACAGAGTGTTGGACTGGAGGGGCCACTGGCCTGATCCAACAGGGCTTCTCTTCTGTTCTTATGTGACACAGAGTGTTGAACTGGATGGGCCATTGGCCTGATCCAACATGGCTTCTCTTATGTTCTTATGTGACACAGAGTGTTGGACTGGATGGGCCATTGGCCTGATCCAACATGGCTTCTCTTATATTCTTATATGACACAGAGTGTTGGACTGGAGGGGCCACTGGCCTGATCCAACATGGCTCCTCTTATGTTCTTATGTGACACAGAGTGTTGGACTGGATGGGCCACTGGCCTGATCCAACATGGCTCCTCTTATGTTCTTATGTGACACAGAGTGTTGGACTGGAGGGGCCACTGGCCTGATCCAACATGGCTCCTCTTGTGTTCTTATGTGACACAGAGTGTTGGACTGGATAGGCCACTGGCCTAATCCAACATGGCTTCTCTTATGTTCTTATGTGACATAGTGTTGGACTGGATAGGCCATTGGCCTGATCCAACATGGCTTCTCTTATGTGACACAGAATGTTGGACTGGATGGGCCATTGGCCTGATCCAAGATGGCTTCTCTTATGTGACACAGAATGTTGGACTGGATAGGCCATTGGCCTGATCCAACATGGCTTCTCTTATGTGACACAGAATGTTGGACTGGATGGGCCATTGGCCTGATCCAAGATGGCTTCTCTTCTGTTCTTATGTGACACAGAGTGTTGGACTGGATGAGCCATTGGCCTGATCCAACAGGGCTTCTTTTATGTTCTTATGACCCGATCCAGCATGGCCACTCCTATATTCTCTGGGAAACTGAACACTGTGCACAATAACACTAGACCAGCATCGACTCCACTGCTCCCAAGCACAGTAGATCATACACAGACATCTTCCCAAACAAAGAGTTCCTTTGGCTGAAATCATATTTCAAGAAGAACAGTATCCTATGATATATGACCAGCATTTCAAGGGAGAACCATGTATACCACCCCAAGCTTTTTTGGAGCACAGCAGGAGAAAAAATGAGACGGATGGGAAATGTTAACACATTTCTTCAAGGGCCTTCCATAAAGGGAAAGCTCATATTGTCAGCAGGCACAGAACATGAGATTGCAGCCACGCAGGCCTGGCCTTCGACACAAAGGCAGTTGCAAGAACAGCAGTTGAATGACTTCAAATGGCCCCCGCTATGGTAAAAACAAAACAAAACAGACGTCCCAGAATGCCCGGTATGCGTTTGCAAAACACGACTGCATTGCACAGCATGTCTGGCAATTGTCAAAAAGCAGTGACAGGTCTTGTTGGCCTAGGGTTGCCAGGTTTGTGTTGGAAAATACTTGGAAACTTTGGAGGTGAATCTCAGAGAGGGCAGGGTTAGGGAAGGGGAGGGGCCTCAGTAGGATCCAATGCCCCAGACTCCACCCTTACAAGCAGCCATTTTCTCCAGGGGAGCTGATCTCTGCCAGCTAGGCTTGCCAATCCCCAGGTCCCAGCGGGGGTTCTTCCGTTTTCCCAGGTTCCTTCCCGCCCCCAGTCAGCTGGCCGGCGGGGGGAAGCCCCGCCCCCACACCACCATGTGACTTTCCACCGCCAGAGGCTTCAGTCTCCGACTGAAAGGCTTCCTCTTGCGATGGTGTGTCTGTGTTACTTGGAAGAATTTGGCAGCAACTCGTGAGTAGAGGGGCCAATCCCCCTTCAGAGTTGCCAGAAAGGTGGGGGGGAAGGAAACGTCTGCTGGGCACTTCATTATTCCCTATGTGGAGATCAATCCTCATAGGGTATAATGGGGAATTGTCTGGTGGTATCGCGGGCTCTGGGGGGCTGTGTTTTGAGATAGAGGCACCAAACTTTCAGTATAGCATCTAGTGCCTCTCCTCAAAATACCCCCCAATTTTCAAAACAATTGGACTAGGGGGTCCAATTCTATGAGCCCCAAAAGAAGGTGCTCCTATCCATTATTTCCTAGGGAAGGAAGGCATTTAAAAGGTGTGCGGTCCCTTTAAATGTGATGGCCAGAACTCCCTTTGGAGTTCAACGATGCTTGTCACACCCTTCTGGCTTCTGGCTCCACCCCCAATGTCTCCTGGCTCCACCCCCAAAGTCTCCTAGCTCCGCCCCAAAGGCCCCAGATATTTCTTGAATTGGACTTGGCAACCCTACAGCCAGCTGGAGATCAGTTGTAAAAGGGGGAGACCTCCAGGCGCCACCTGGAGGCTGGCAAGGGCGTTCAATTCAAAGCGCAATAGTATTAGGGCTGTGGAGCCAACTAGAAGTCTAAAAAACAGAACTGCGACATACATGGCTGTTTGTTTTATTGTATTTTATGGTTTTAGTTTGTCGTTTTTCATTGTTTTAACGTTTATTGTTATCTGCCCTGAGCCCATTTCCGGGAAAGGGCAGAATACAACTTAACAAAAATGACATAAACAAACAAACAAATAAATAAATAAACTGAAGCAAACAAAAGTCTTAACATGACAATATGAAGATAAGTCTGTCTGTAGAATCAAGAAGAGTTGGAAGGGACCTCCAGGGTCATCTAGTCCAACCCCCAGCACAATGCAGGAAATTCACAAATATTACCCCCTAAATTCACAGATCAGCATTGGTGTAGTGGTTAAGTGTGCCCCAGTTTGGTGCAGTGGTTAAGTGTGCGGACTCTTATCTGGGAGAACCGGGTTTGATTCCCCACTCCTCCACTTGCACCTGCTAGAATGGCCTTGGGTCAGCCATAGCTCTGGCAGAGGTTGTCCTTGAAAGGGCAGCTGCTATGAGGGTCCTCTCAGCCCCACCCACCTCACAGGGTGTCTGTTGTGGGGGAGGAAGGGAAAGGAGATTGTGAGCCACTCTGAGACTCTTCGGAGTGGAGGGCGGGATATAAATCCAATATCTTCATCTACCTCACAGGGTGTCTGTTGTGGGGGAGGAAGGGAAAGGAGATTGTGAGCCGCTCTGAGACTCTTCGGAGTGGAGGGCGGGATATAAATCCAATATCTTCATCTACCTCACAGGGTGTCTGTTGGGGGGGGTGGAAAGGAAAGGAGACTGTGAGCCGCTCTGAGACTCTTCGGACTGGAGGGCGGGATATAAATCCAATATCTTCATCTACCTCACAGGGTGTCTGTTGTGGGGGAGGAAGGGAAAGGAGATTGTGAGCCACTCTGAGACTCTTCGGAGTGGAGGGCGGGATATAAATCCAATATCTTCATCTACCTCACAGGGTGTCTGTTGGGGGGATATAAATCCAATATCTTCATCTACCTCACAGGGTGTCTGTTGTGGGGGTGGAAGGGAAAGGAGACTGTGAGCCGCTCTGAGACTCTTCGGACTGGAGGGCGGGATATAAATCCAATATCTTCATCTACCTCACAGGGTGTCTGTTGTGGGGGAGGAAGGGAAAGGAGATTGTGAGCCACTCTGAGACTCTTCGGAGTGGAGGGCGGGATATAAATCCAATATCTTCATCTACCTCACAGGGTGTCTGTTGGGGGGATATAAATCCAATATCTTCATCTACCTCACAGGGTGTCTGTTGTGGGGGAGGAAGGGAAAGGAGATTGTGAGCCGCTCTGAGACTCTTCGGAGTGGAGGGCGGGATATAAATCCAATATCTTCATCTACCTCACAGGGTGTCTGTTGGGGGGATATAAATCCAATATCTTCATCTACCTCACAGGGTGTCTGTTGGGGGGGTGGAAGGGAAAGGAGACTGTGAGCCGCTCTGAGACTCTTCGGACTGGAGGGCGGGATAGAAATCCAATATCTTCTTCTTCTTCTGTAGTAGTAGAAAAAAAGCAAGAGTCCAGCAGCAGAACCATAAAGACTAACACAGGGTTGCCAATCCCCAGGTGGCAATTCCAATTTGTATGAAGAGTATTCTGGCCAGCAATGGAGTGTGAGGCTTTGCTATGCTTCCAGTAAAAGGAACTGGCTTTCTCCCTTGTAAAATACAGCACAAGTGAAAGAAATTGTAATACTGATGAAGTGGGAATATGAAGAGCGTCTATTATTAACTAGTTATGTGTGCGCCGTATCAGTTAATCACGATGGGCTCTGTTTATAAGGAATCAAATGCATTTGATGGTTGTCAAGGTGAACTTTTGTGTTAAATACATCGATTGAGTCTGAAGCAGTTTTATACTTAAAAAACATGTAAACATATTTAAAAATTATTCAAAAGTCTGGTAGCCTATTCATATCACAGCTGTGCATTTTGGTTTTTATATAAATCCCCAGGTGTGGGGGGGGGGCAGGGGATCCCCCAGTTTGGAGGACATCCCCGCTTCAGGGTCATCAGAAAGCAGGTGGGGGGCGGGGAAATGTCTGCAGGGCACTCCATTATTCCCTATGGAGACAGATTCTATTATGAATAATGGAGAACTGATCTGTGGGTATCTGGGGCTCGGGGGGGGGCTATTTTTTTAGTTAGAGCCACCAAATTTGCAGCGTGGCTTCCAGCGCCTCTCCTCAAAACACCCACCAGGTTTCAAAAAGATTGGACCAGGGGATCCAATGCTATGAGCCCCAAAAGAAGGTGCCCCTATCCTTCATTATTTCCAATGGCGGGAAGGCATTTTAAAAGGTGTGAGGTCCCCTTTTAAATGTGATGGCCAGAACTCCCTTTGGAATTCAATTATGCTTGTCCTGGTTCCACCCCCAATGTCTACTGGCTCCACCCCCAAAGTCCCCAGATATTTCTTGGATTGGATTTAGAAACCCTAGACTAACAACATTTGTGCAAGTGGGTGAGTTTTCATGAGTCACTGCTGAAGAAGTGAGCATAGATTTGGGCGGGTACCTGTGTTGGTCTGAAACAATAAAACCCTAGTCAGGCACCTTTAAGACCAATAAAGTTTAATTCCGGGTATAAGCTTTCCTATGCATGCACACTTCTTCAGATACATCGAAACAGTTTTCCTCAAGCCTTATATATAGGTTGAAGGTGGGATGGAGGGTTACCAACAGGGGTGGAATTCTAGCAGAAGCTCCGTTGCATATTAGGCCACACCCCCGCGATGTAGCCAATCCTCCAAGAGCTTACATGGCTCTCTTTTGTAAGCTCTTGGTGGATTGGCTACATCAGGGGGTGCGGCCTAATATGCAAAGAAGCGTCTGCTAGAATGCCACCCCTGGTTACCAAGAAATTACTCCTGACTGTTAAAGCGGTTCCTCAGTTGAAGAGGCTTCCTCAGGAGGTGGTGGGCCCTCTTTCTTTGGAGGTTTCCAAAGAGAGGCTAGATGGCCATCTGACAGCAAAGCTGATTCTGTGAAACTTGGGCTCCATCAGCGCTTCGTTCTTGTGGCTCTTTCGTACATGCCCAGGAAAATACTGATTGCCATTTTGGGGTCAGGCTGCAATTTTTCTCCAGTCTAGTTTGACCAGGGATCCTGGAAGATTTTTTGCCATCTTCTGGGCATGGAACAGGGGTCACTGGGGTGCATCGAGGTGCGGTTTGTGACTTTCTGGCATTGTACAGGGGATTCATAGAATCCTAGAGTTGGAAGGAACCTCCAGGGTCATTTAGTCCAACCCCCTGCACAATGCAGGAAACTCACAAATACCTCCCCCTAAATTAAAAGGATCCTCATCCAGCCTCTGTTGAAAAACCTCCAAGGAAGGAGAGCCCACCACCTCCCAAGGAGGAAGCCTGTTCCACTGAGGAATCGCTCTCACAGTCAGGAACTTCTTCCTAATGTTGAGCCGGAAACTCTTCTGATTTCATTTCAACCCATTGGTTCTGGTCCTACCTTCTGGGGCCACAGAAAACAATTCCGCACCATCCTCTATATCAGTGGTCCCCAACCTTTTTGGCACCAGGGACCGGTTTTGTGGAAGACAATTTTTTCAGGGACCGGGGTGGGTGGGGGAGATGTTTTGGGGATTGTGGACTTTATCTCTATTAGTTTGGCATGGTGGTTAAGTGTGCAGACTCTTATCTAGGAGAACTGAGTTTGATTCCCCACTCCTCCTCTTGCAGCTGCTGGAATGGCCTTGGGTCAGCCATAGCTCTCGCATAGTTGTCCTTGAAAAGGCAGCTTCTGGGGAGAGCTCTCTCAGCCCCATCCACCCTCACAGGGTGTCTGTCGTGGGAGAGGAAGGTAAAGGACATTGTGAGCCACTCTGAGACTCGGAAATTTGGAGTGGAGGGCAGGATATAAATCTAATGTCGTCGTCTTCTTCTTCCTACTACATTGTAATATATAATGAAATAATTCCAGGGGTGGCCAACGGTAGCTCTCCAGATGTTTTTTGCCTACAACTCCCATCAGCCCCAGCCATTGGCCATGCTGGCGGGGGCTGATGGGAGTTGTAGGCAAAAAACATCTGGAGAGCTACTGTTGACCACCCCTGAATTATACAACTCATGGCTCGGTTGCTAACAGGTCATGGACCAGTACCGGTCCATGGACCGGAGATTGGGGACCCCTGCTCTGTATGACAGCCCTTCAAGTACTTGAAGATGGACTCGATGGCCCTTCCAACTCTATGATTCTAACAGCTAGTTAGAGTCAAGATGCATAAACAACAGGCTGATGAGTATAGCCTGGATTGGATGAAAGCAGTTGGTAAAACCTGTGAATAGCAGCAAATCAGTGAACCTGGCAGTATAATAAAAAGTAGAGACATCACCCTGCCAACAAAAGTCCATATAGTCAAAGCGATGGTATTCCCAGTAGTCATGTATGGCTGTGAGAGTTGGACCATAAGGAAGGGCCGAGCGCAGAAGAATAGATGCTTTTGAGCTGTGGTGCTGGAGAAGATTCTTGAGAGTCCCTTGGACTTCAAGAAGATTCAATCGGTCAGTCCTAAGGGAAATCAACCCAGACTGTTCCCTGGAAGGTCAGATGCTGAAGCTGAAGCTCAAATACTCTGGCCACCCAATGAGAAGGGAGCCCTCCCTGGAGAAGAACCTTGAGAGTCCCTTGGACTGCAAGAAGATCCAATCAGTCAGTCCTAAGGGAAATGAACCCAGACTGTTCCCTGGAAGGTCAGATGCTGAAGCTGAAGCTCAAATACTCTGGCCACCCAATGAGAAGGGAGCCCTCCCTGGAGAAGAACCTTGAGAGTCCCTTGGACTGCAAGAAGATCCAATCAGTCAATCCTAAGGGAAATGAACCCAGACTGTTCCCTGGAAGGTCAGATGCTGAAGCTGAAGCTCAAATACTCTGGCCACCCAATGAGAAGGGAGCCCTCCCTGGAGAAGAACCTTGAGAGTCCCTTGGACTGCAAGAAGATCCAATCAGTCAGTCCTAAGGGAAATGAACCCAGACTGTTCCCTGGAAGGTCAGATGCTGAAGCTGAAGCTCAAATACTCTGGCCACCCAATGAGAAGGGAGCCCTCCCTGGAGAAGAACCTTGAGAGTCCCTTGGACTGCAAGAAGATCCAATCAGTCAGTCCTAAGGGAAATGAACCCAGACTGTTTCCTGGAAGGTCAGATGCTGAAGCTGAAGCTCAAATCCTTTGGCCACCCAATGAGAAGGGAGCACTCACTGGAGAAGACCCTGATGCTGGGAAAGACAGAACGCAAAGAAGAAGGGGATGGCAAAAGAGGAGATGGCTGGACAGTGTTACTGATGTAACAAACACAAATTTGAGCAGACTTCGGAGGATGGTGGAAGACAGGAGGGCCTGGCGTGACTTTGTCCATGGGGTCGCAAAGAGTCGGACTCAACTGTGCGACTGAGCAAAGCATCCAAATACAAGCATTAACGAACAGATGTGAGAACAAAGGCTGAGGTCCAGCGGTAGCTCCGGGACCAACAAAGAATCCCTTCTGGGTATAAATGTGAACTGAGCAATGACTCACAAAAGCTCCAGCCCCGCCACAGATGTTGCTGGTCTAAGCTGCTACTGGACTCTGCCTCTTTTCGAAAGGTACATGAAATGATGCAAAAAAAATCACATTGCAGGATGCAATTGACCGCAAACTATACACAGTAGTCTAGCTAAACCCCAGTCCCTAGAGACAACCAGTTTGGTGTAGTGGTTAAGTGTGAGGACTCTAATCTGGGAGAACCGGGTTTGATTCCCCACTCCTCCACTTGCACCTGCAGGAATGGCCTAGGGTCAGCCAGAGCTCTCTTATCTGGGAGAACCAGGTTTGATTCCCCACTCCTCCACTTGCACCTGCTGGAATGGCCTTGGGTCAGCCAGAGCTCTCTTATCTGGGAGAACCAGGTTTGATTCCCCACTCCTCCACTTGCACCTGCTGGAATGGCCTTGGGTCAGCCAGAGCTCTCTTATCCGGGAGAACCGGGTTTGATTCCCCACTCCCCCACTTGCAGCTGCTGGAATGGCCTTGGGTCAGCCAGAGCTCTTTTATCTGGGAGAACCAGGTTTGATTCCCCACTCCTCCACTTGCACCTGCTGGGATGGCCTTGGGTCAGCCAGAGCTCTCTTATCCGGGAGAACCGGGTTTGATTCCCCACTCCCCCACTTGCACCTGCTGGGATGGCCTTGGGTCAGCCAGAGCTCTCTTATCTGGGAGAACCAGGTTTGATTCCCCACTCCTCCACTTGCACCTGCTGGAATGGCCTTGGGTCAGCCAGAGCTCTCTTATCTGGGAGAACCAGGTTTGATTCCCCACTCCTCCACTTGCACCTGCTGGGATGGCCTTGGGTCAGCCAGAGCTCTCTTATCTGGGAGAACCAGGTTTGATTCCCCACTCCTCCACTTGCACCTGATGGAATGGCCTTGGGTCAGCCAGAGCTCTCTTATCTGGGAGAACCGGGTTTGATTCCCCACTCCTCCCCTTGCACCTGCTGGGATGGCCTTGGGTCAGCCAGAGCTCTCTTATCCGGGGAGAACCGGGTTTGATTCCCCACTCCCCCACTTGCAGCTGCTGGAATGGCCTTGGGTCAGCCAGAGCTCTTTTATCTGGGAGAACCAGGTTTGATTCCCCACTCCTCCACTTGCACCTGCTGGGATGGCCTTGGGTCAGCCAGAGCTCTCTTATCCGGGAGAACCGGGTTTGATTCCCCACTCCCCCACTTGCAGCTGCTGGAATGGCCTTGGGGTCAGCCAGAGCTCTTTTATCTGGGAGAACCAGGTTTGATTCCCCACTCCTCCACTTGCACCTGCAGGAATGGCCTAGGGTCAGCCAGAGCTCTCTTATCTGGGAGAACCAGGTTTGATTCCCCACTCCTCCACTTGCACCTGCTGGAATGGCCTTGGGTCAGCCAGAGCTCTCTATCCGGGAGAACTGGGTTTGATTCCCCACTCCTCCACTTGCACCTGCTGGAATGGCCTTGGGTCAGCCACAGCTCTCTTATCTGGGAGAACCGGGTTTGATTCCCCACTCCTTCACTTGCACCTGCTGGAATGGCCTTGGGTCAGCCATAGCTCTCGCAGTTGTCCTTGAAAGGGCAGCTTCTGGGAGAGCTCTCCACAGGGTCTGTTGGGCGGGCGGGGGAGGTAAAAGAGATTGTTAGCCGCTCTGAGATTCAGAGTATAGAGCTGAGCAGGATATAAATCCAATATCATCATCATCATCATCATCATCATCATCTTCTTCTTCTTCTTCTTCTTCTTCTTCTTCTTCTTCTTCTTCTTCTTCTTCTTCTTCTTCTTCTTCTTCTTCTTCTTCTTCTTCTTCTTCTTCTTCTTCTTCTTCTTCTTCTTCCAAGTAACTTTGTGAATCATTTGGTATAGTGCCACCCTGTCGCCTGCCTTTACAGCCAGAGCGTGGATCCCTTTTTGGTGTAGGATAACCCTTTGTAAGACCATGGAGCTGAATGCCTTTTAGTTATTCATGGGACTGTATCGTAAATTTGTGGAGCGGGCCAGACATCGCGGCGAACTATCTTCCCTGTATCCTTCTGATCCCTTTTCCTGCTGGCACAGCTTTTGAAACAGAGACTCCAGCGGGCCAGGGGAGGTGGGTACGGACAAGGTGCCCTTGAATTTTCCAGACCGCATTCGAAAGAGTGGGGGAGCACGCCTTCAAAGCGAGCTATAAATGGATACAGCCAGCTCCGGAGCGAGTCCAGCATCCGGCTTGTTTGCAAGAAGATGATTCCCCGCCACACACACACACACACACACACACGCAGGCACAACAGCCTCCATCCGATGCCCCTCTTTTGGCGTCTGGCAGCTGCTTGCAACCCCATTTCCGGCCCAAATCCAATTTGGGTGATTATCCTAATTAGATCCCAAGCAGGCAGCTGCGTGGCCCAACTCCAAAGCCCTTTGGCCACTCACAGAGTGCGGGCACATGGGAATACGTTGGCAGCGGAAGGAAAAAGACGCCTGATGGGTCGCTACACAGGCTGGGCCCACAAGGGTACCATGCGCACAAGGCAGACAGAGAAGAGGGTTGGTGCAACCCATGAGTTATGGACCTCAGGCGCAGGGCTTTTCTTTTGTAAGCAGGAACTCCTTTGCATATTAGGCCACACCCCCTGATGGAGCCAATCCCCCAAGTGCTGACAGGGCTCTTCGTACAGATCCTGCTGTAAGCTCCAGAAGGATAGGCTACATCGGGGTGTGTGGTCTAATAAATAAAGAGTTCCTGCTACAAAAAAAGCCCTACTCAACTTGATCCAATTATCAGTGGTGGGCTTCCTGAGGGCACCGGGTTTATTTGGCCACTGTGTGACACAGAGTGCTGGACTGGATGGGCCACTGGCCTGATCCAACATGGCTTCTCTTATGTTCTTATATGACACAAAGTGTTGGACTGGGTGGGCCACTGGCCTGATCCAGCATGGCTTCTCTTATGTTCTTATGTGACACAGAGTGTTGGACTGGATGGGCCATTGGCCTGATCCAGCATGGCTTCTCTTATGTTCTTATGTGACACAGAGTGTTGGACTGGATGGGGCCACTGGCCTGATCCAGCATGGCTTCTCTTATGTTCTTATGTGACACAGAGTGTTGGACTGGATGGGCCACTGGCCTGATCCAACAGGGCTTCTCTTCTGTTCTTACGTGACACAGAGTGTTGGACTGGATGGCCACTGGCCTGATCCAGCATGGCTTCTCTTATGTTCTTATGTGACACAGAGCGTTGGACTGGATGGGCCATTGGCCTGATGCAACAGGGCTTCACTTCTGTTCATATGTGACACAGAGAGTTGGACTGGATGGGCCACTAGCCTGATCCAACATGGCTTCAGTTAGGTTCTTACGTTCTTAACAGGATTCTTTGTCATTCACCATCTTCTCTCCTGGAGCAATCTCTAGTCCTGCTAAGAAGGTGGGCACATTTGCCATCTACAGATTTTATGGCTTACAAGCAACAATTCCTCCTTTTCTGAGCAATTTCATCATTTTGATGTTGGGGTGGGGGGGTCCGAGGATCTTTTCCTAGGGTTGCCAACTCCGGGATGGGGCGAGGGATGGGACTGGAGAAAAGGAGGGACCTCAGTGGAGTCATGGAAGGTTAGGGTTGCCAATCCCCTGGTGGGGGCAGGGGATACCCCAGTTTGGAGGCCCTCCCCCCACTTCAGGGAATAATGGACAATTGATCAGCGGATATCTGGTGCTCGGGGGGGGGGGCTGTTCTTTGAGGTAAAGGCACCAAATTTGCAGCATAGCATCCAATGCCTCTCCTTAAAAGATCCTCCAAAAGTCAGGAAGATTGTACCAGGGGTTCCAATTCTATGAGCCCCCAAAGAAAGTGCCCCTATCCATTATTTCCAATGGAGGGAAGGCATTGAAAAGGCATGCGGTCCCTTTAAACGTGATGGCCAGAACTCCCTCTGGAGTTCAAACACGCTTGTCACAACCTTGCTCCTGGCTCCGCCCCCAAAGTCCCCAGATATTTCTTGAATCGGACCTAGCGACCCTATGTAAGGTTCTTTGTCCAAGTTCAGTCAAAGGTTTCTTGAGTAGGATCAAAAGAAGTTTAATAAAGGAGACTGAAAGCAAAGATTACGCGGCAAGCGAACGCCAGTCCGGGTCTTGCCGGACCGGGACACCTTCGAAAGTTATCAGCTATTTTAGAAGAGGGGGGCAACGGCTCTCAGCTTCCCTGCGCCTACCAAAAGTCTTTTGAAAGCTCTTTAGTATCTATACAGGTCTCTTCTCAAGCCTTCATAGCCAAGGTCAAATCGTCACTTCGGTTTTTTCACCCCGCAGTCGACGTTTCTCCGAGCTAAAGAGACCCAGGCACTTTAACCTTTCTTCATAGGGAAAGTGTTCCAACCCTTGAATCCAGGGGTGTCGAACTCATTTGTTATGACGGCCAGAGCTGACATGAGACTTTGCTGGGCTGGGCCATGTCAGGCCAGGTCATGTGTGCACCTATTTAAGATTAGGTAGCACAGATATAAACTTTATAAAGGATAGATTTTTTAAAAAAAACTTAAAACATCCTTAAAACGTTAGCACTCGTTGGTCTTATAGGCGCTTTCTTTGTGTTTCTCCCATGGGATCCAGGGAATTGGGTAACGGAAGCTCTGGTTCTTTCCTTCCCCAGGGGACCAGGAGGGGGGGGGGAGCCTCAGCCAATAGAAGGGAGAGAGGCTTGGCTCAGTAGCTCTGCTGTGTGATTGAGAGAGTGTGGAAAAACAAGCTCTGCCTTCCCCCCCCCTTCCTCCCCAAGGGGGGAGGAGCCTCAGCCAATGGAGAAAATAGAGGCTTTCCTCTGTAGTTCCTGTGCAATTGAGCAAACCTTGCAAATTAAGCTGTTGCGCCGATGGAAGCAAGAGAGAGGGAGAAGGATGCAGGCGACAGCCAGTTGCTCAGGGGACTGATAGGAGCCCTCCGGCAGCTCCAGAGGAATCCCTTTCCTAACCACACAAGCCTCTGCCAGACAAAAGGCTCAGAGCGGAAAGGCACACGCATGTTTCCACAAGCCGCCCTCCCCGCCTTCAGTCCTGCCCTGCTGTTTTCCCAGTCATCTGGGGAGGTGGTGTTGTTCTCTGGAGACCTAGTCCTGAAGAGCCAGTTTGGTGTAGTGGTGAAGTGCGTGGACTCTTATCTGGGAGAACCGGGTTTGATTCCCCCTCCTCCACTTGCAGCTGCTAGCATGGCCTTGGGTCAGCCATAGCTCTGGCAGAGGTTGTCCTTGAAAGGGCAGCTCCCGGCAGAGCTGTCCCAGCCCCACCTATCTCACAGGGTTTGATTCCCCACTCCTACACTTGTACCTGCTGGAATGGCCTTGGGTCACAGGGTGTCTGTTGTAAGGGAAGAAGACATGGGAGATTGTGAGCCGCTCTGAGTCTCTGATTCAGAGAGAAGGGCAGGGTATAAATCTGCAATTCTTCTTCTATGAAGAAAGGTTGAAGGAGCTGGGCATGTTTAGCCTGGAGAGGAGGCAGCTGAGAGGTGATATGATCACCATCTTCAAGTGCTTGAAGAGCTGTCATCTAGAGGAGAGTGTGGAATTGTTTTCTGCTGCCCCAGAAGGTAGGACCAGAACCAGTGGGTTGAAATTAAAATCAAAAGAGTTTCCGGCTCAACATTAGGAAGAACTTCCTGACCGTTAGAGCGGTTCCTCAGTGGAACAGGCTTCCTCCTCGGGAGGTGGTGGGCTCTCCTTCCTTGGAGGTTTTTCAACAGAGGCTAGATGGCCGTCTGACAGCAATGAAGATCCTGTGAATTTTGGGGGAGGGGTTTGTGAGTTTCCTGCATTGTGCAGGGGGCTGAACTAGATGACCCTGGAAGTCCCTTTCAGCTCTATGATTCTGTGATTCCTGACCGTTAGAGGCTTCCTCCTTGGGAGATGGTGGGCTCTCCTTCCTTGGAGGTTTTTCAACAGAGGCTAGATGGCCACCTGACAGCAATGAAGATCCTGTGAATTTTGGGGGAGGGGTTTGTGAGTTTCCTGCATTGTGCAGGGGGCTGAACTAGATGACCCTGGAAGTCCCTTCCAGCAATATGATTCTATGATTCCTGACCGTTAGACCGTTAGAGGCTTCCTCCTTGGGGGGGGGCTCTCCTTCCTTGGAGGTTTTTCAACACAGGCTAGATGGCCATCTGACAGCAATGAAGATCCTGTGAGTTTTGGGGGAGGCGTTTGTGAGTTTCTTGCATTGGGCAGAGATGGGACTAGATGACCCTGGAGGTCCCTTCCAGCTCTAGGATTCTATGATTCGAACCACGTGGGCCTCTGCCAGACAAAAGGCTCTGAGCAGAAAGGCACATGCATGTTTCCACAAGCCACCCTCCTCCCCTTCCGTCCTGCCCTGCTGTTTCCCCATTCATCAGGGGAAGCACAGTCTTCTCGCTTCCTGCCGCTTTAGCCATTTTAGCAGGGGAGGTGGGGTGGAGGATGGAGAGGAAGCCCAAAAAAGGACACATCAAGGACATGCGTCCCTACAGGCACATGCCTGTCTTCCTCCGTTCATGCAGGGACCACAACGGAGTGGCAGGGGGCACATTTTGCATACATGAAATGCCAACTCTCCGACTCCTTTGCTCTTGCCAGATGGGAAATAAATGCAAGGCTGGACATAAGAAACTGCCTGATTTATCCAGCAAGGTCAGTATTGTCTACTCTGACGGACAGCAGCTCTCCAGGGTCTCAGGCTGAGGTCTTTCCCATCACCTCCTGCCTGGTCCTTTTAACTGGAGATGTCGGGGATTGAACCTGGGACCTTCTGAATGCCAAGCAGATGCTCTGCCACTGAGCCACAGCCCCCCTCCTTAGCTCTCCAGGGTCTCAGGCTGAGGTCTTTCCCATCACCTCCTGCCTGGTCCTTCTTACTGGAGATGCCGGGGATTGAACCTGGGACCTTCTGCGTGCCAAGCAGATGCTCTGCCACTGAGCCACAGCCCCACTTCATGGCTCTCCAGGGTCTCAGGCTGAGGGCTTTCCCATTCCCTTCTGCCAGATCTTAACTGGCGACGCCGGGGATTGAACCTGGGACCTTCTGCATGCCCAGCATTTAACTGGACATTACTCATGCAAAACAGCTGCATGTAGTAGGATTGCCTACCTCCAGGTGGGATAGGGTTGCCAAGTCCAATTCAAGAAATATCTGGGGACTTTGGGGGTGGAGCCAGGAAACGTTGGGGGTGGAGCCAGGAGACATTGGGGGTGGAGTCAGGAGCAAGGGCGTGACAGGCATAATTGAACTCCAAAGGGAGTTCTGGCCATCACATTTAAAGGGACGGCACTCCTTTTAAATGTCTTCCCTGCATTGGAAATAATGGATAAGTGCACTTCCTTTGGGGGCTCATAGAACAGGAACCCCTGGTCCAATCTTCTTGAAACTTGGGTGTATTTTGGGGGAGAGGCACAGGATGCTATGCTGAAAATTTGGTACCTCTATCTCAAAAACAAACAGCCCCCCTCCCCGCAGAGCTCCAGATACCCATGGATCAATTCTCCATTATTTTCTATGGGAATAAGTCTCCACAGGGAATAACAGAGTTCCCGGCCCTCCCCTCCCTCGCTTTCTGATGACCCTGAAGCGGGGGGAGGGCTTCCAAACCGGGGGATATCCTGCCCCCACCTGGGGATTGGCAACCCTAAGGTGGGGCTGGAGCTGTCCTGGAATTACAGCTGATCTCCAGATAGTAGAGAAGTTCAGTTCCTTTGGAGAAAATGGCAGCTTTGGAGGGGGGGGGCTTCGTGCTGTTGCACCCCACTAAGGTCTCTGCCTTCCGTAAGCCTCACCATTCAAAGAGAGAGAGAGAGAGAGAGACTTTTCTTGTAGTTAGCATGGAATAAAGATCCAGATTTGAGTCCAGTGACATCTTAGAGGCCAACAAGACTTTTTAGGGGGAGGAAAGAAGAAGAAGAAGACTGCAGATTTATACCCCGCCCTTCTCCCTGGATCAGAGACTCAGAGCAGCTTACAATCTCCTATATCAGATAGATAGATAGATGATAGATAGATAGATAGATGATAGATAGATAGATAGATAGATAGATAGATAGATAGATAGATAGATAGATAGATAGATAGATAGATAAATTTATTGTCATTGTTCTCAACAAAAGAGAGCAACAGTAGTTCTCCAGATGTTTTTTGCCTACAACTCCCATCAGCCCCAGCCAGCATGGCCAATGGGAGTTGAAGGCAAAAAAAATCTGAAGAGCTACCATTGGCCACCCCTGTCCTATATCTTCTGCCCCACAACAGATACTCTGTGAGGTGGGTGGGGCTGAGAGGGCTCTCACAGCATCTGCCGTTTCAAGGACAACCTCTGCCAGAGCTCTGGCTGACCCAAGGCCATTGCAGCAGATGCAAGTGGAGGAATGGGGAATCAAACCTGGTTCTCCCAGATAAGAGTCCGCGCACTTCACTGCTACACCAAACTGGCTCTCTGGAGACAGTCATCCTGTGAGGTGGGTGGGGCTGAGAGAGCTCTGACAGAAGCTGCCCTTTCAGGGACAACTCTGCGAGAGCGATGGCTGACCCAAGGCCATTCCAGCAGGTGCAAGTGACCCAAGGCCATTCCAGCAGGTGCAAGTGGAGGAGTGGGGGAATCAAACCCGGTTCTCCCAGATAAGAGTCTGCACACTTAACCACTACAGGGGAAGAAGGTCTATGAGAGCTATGGCTGACCCAAGGCCATTCCAGCAGCTGCAAGTGGAGGAGTGGGGAATCAAACCCAGTTCTCCCAGATAAGAGTCTGCACACTTAACCACTACAGGGGAAGAAGGTCTATGAGAGGTATGGCTGACCCAAGGCCATTCCAGCAGCTGCAAGTGGAGGAGTGGGGAATCAAACCCGGTTCTCCCAGATAAGAGTCTGCACACTTAACCACTACAGGGGAAGAAGGTCTATGAGAGCTATGGCTGACCCAAGGCCATTCCAGCAGCTGCAAGTGGAGGAGTGGGGAATCAAACCCGGTTCTCCCAGATAAGAGTCCGCACACTTAACCACTACACCGAACTGGCTTTCCACTTTCCGGAGTCAAAGCTCGCTTCATCAGCCGAAGACGCGATTGTGCTTGAACTTGTTGCTGTTGTGGCCTGCCTTTGCATTATGAGCCTGTTTAGGCAAAAACAGCCTGAAGGCTCACCCCTGAGAATACCTCAAGAGAACAAGCAACTATGCACCCTCTTCGCATCCCGGCTGAACACACACAGCACACTTTCCAAACCCGCAGAGGTTAGAGAAGCACGCCATTCAGTCCTATGCACGGTCACTCAAAAGTTAAAAGCAGAGCTCAAGGAGATAAGCCAACGATGGATCGCCGTGTCACTCTGTCTGCAGCTGCAGAATAGAACAAGATTCCAGGACCACCTTAAAGACTAACAAAAATGGGTGGTGGAGTAAGAGCTTTTCTAAGAAGAGCTTCTTCAAGAAGAAGAAGACCACAGATTTACACCGTGCCCTTCTGTCTGAATCAGAGTCTCAGAGCAGCTCACCATCTCCTTTATCTCCTTCCCCCACAACAGACACCCTGTGAGCAATGTTCTCTCTAAGCTGCAGAGTCTTGTGAGCAAAAATTCTACTTTGGGAAGAAGAACTGCAGATTTATACCTCGCCCTTCTCTCTGAATCAGAGACTCAGAGCTGCTTACAATCTCCTTTACCTTCCTCCCCCACAACAGACACCCTGTGAGGTGGGTGGGGCTGGAGAGGGCTCTCCCAGCAGCTGCCCTTTCAAGGACAACCTCTGCCAGAGCCATGGCTGACCCAAGGCCATTCCAGCAGCTGCAAGTGGAGGAGTGGGGAATCAAACCCGGTTCTCCCAGATAAGAATCCGCACACTTAACCACTACACCGAACTGGCTCTCCTTCCTCCACAACAGACACCCTGTGGCTGGTATTAAAGTTGTGAGCTGCTTCATAAATCATTGTCCTTTTGAGGTCAACCTCCCTGAGCTAAGTGTGAGCTGGAGGCTAACAATCTGTGAGCTAGCTCATGCTAATTCCGCTTAGAGGAAACACTGCCTGTGAGGTGGGTGGGGCTGAGAGGGCTCTCCCAGCAGCTGCTGTTTCAAGGACAATTCCTATAAGAGCTACGGCTGACCCAAGGCCATTCCAGCAGCTGCAAGCGGAGGAGTGGGGAATCAAACCCGGTTCTCCCAGATAAGAGAGCTGTGGCTGACCCAAGGCCATTCCAGCAGCTGCAAGTGGAGGAGTGGGGAATCAAACCCGGTTCTCCCAGATAAGAGTCCGCACACTGAACCACTAGGCCAAACTGGCTCTCAAGGAGGCTTATAGTCTAAGTAAGAATGCAGAGATTCCACATTCCCCCCCCCCAAACCTCCCTCCCCCCGCTTTTAAGATGTTTACTGAATATCCCAAAAGCTCACCCCTCGGGGACAGGGCAGGGCCTTTTCTGCAGTAGCTCCCAAAATTATACAATATTGCTAGAAATTATGGGATTTATTGAGCCCCTAGGGGTGCAGGCTCCATGTGGGACCTGGGGATCCCCTGGAATTACGACTCGTCTCCAGACTACGGACATTAGAGAAAATGTTTGTCTCCCCTAGAGGAAATGTCTCGTCTCCCCTAGAGAAAATGGCTGCTTTGAGGGGGGGGGGGGTCCCCTCTTGGCTGGCTCTGGGATAATCTGTATTTGGGATATCAAGATCTTGATCGCCCTTTGCCAATACACGCGACAGAAGAACAAAGCCAGTGTGGTGCAGCTCTTACAATGTCAGTTGGGGATGCCAGCTTCCAGGTGGGACCTCGAGATCCCCTGGAATCCGTCCACACGACAGAGATCGGTTCCCCTGGAGAAAGGGCTGTCGTATAGAGGAGGGTGCGAAATTGTTTTCTGTGGCCCTAGAAGGCAGGACCAGAACCAGTGGGTTGAAATTAAATCAAAAGTTTCTGGTTTAACATGAGGAAGTACTTTCCGACCGTTAGAGCGGTTCCTCAGTGGAAGAGGCTTCCTCCTCGGGAGGTGGTGGGCTCTCCTTCCTTGGAGGTTTTTAACAGAGGCTAGATAGCCATCTGACAGCAATGAAGATCCTGTGAATTCAGGGGAAGGTGTTTGTGAGTTTCCTGCATTGTGCAGGGGGTTAGACTAGATGACCATGGAGGTCCCTTCCAGCTCTATGATTCTATGATTCCTCACCGTTAGAGCGGTTCCTCAGTGGAACAGGCTTCCTCGGGAGGTGGTGGGCTCTCCTTCCTTGGAGGTTTTGAAACAGAGGCTGGATGGCCGTCTGACAGCAATGAGGATCCTGTGAATTTAGGGGGAGGGGTTTGTGAGTTTAGAGCGGTTCCTCAGTGGAAGAGGCTTCCTCCTTGGGAGGTGGTGGGCTCTCCTTTCTTGAAGGTTTTTCAACAGAGGCTAGAGGGCCATCTGACAGCAATGAAGATCCTGTGAATTTAGGGGGAGGTGCTTGTGAGTTTCCTGCATTGTGCAGGGGGTTGGACTAGATGACCCCTGGAGGTCCCTTCCAACTCGATAATTATATGATTCTACGATCTGGCAACCCTACCCCACCATCCCCCGCCAGCGGTCAGGGGATCTGACAACCCAGTCTGTACATGCCTGTTTCTTCTTGCTTTTGGTTGTGGGTGGGGGGGGGCATAATGTACAAAACATTTTTGCACTCGCTCAGAATCTACTTGGACGGTGTTATTGTAATGCAATGCCGTGTTTTATGCGTTTTCTTTACAAAGAGTGTATCAGCGACCCCGGGATTTAGAAAGAAAGGGGGCGGACACGTGCAGACAGACCAACATGTGCAGACAGACCGACATGCACAATGGCACACGTGCAAGAACAAAGAACGCACTCGTACACACAGAACGGTTTTCCAATTGTTCCCTTCTTCCAGTGGGAGGTGTGCACCATTCCAAATGTTCGGCCGCCTGTTTTATTCTCAGCCTCTTTTCTAATCGTGAACCCCCGAAGGACGCCCGGTTGAAAATCCATGTACACAAATCGGCAGCGATGTTCCCTCTAAGCTGCAGAGTCTTATGAGCAAAAATTCTCCTTTGTGAGCTACTGGCATTCAAGCTGTGAGCTCCTGCATCAATTATTGTGCTCTGGGGTCATGGAGCACCATTTTGGTGTAGTGGTTAAGTGTGCAGACTCTTATCTTGGAGAACCGGGTTTGATTCCTCCTCCACTTGCACCTGCTGGAATGGCCTTGGGTCAGCCATAGCTCTGGCAGAGGTTATCCTTGAAAGGGCAGCTGCTGTGAGAGCCCTCTCCAGCCCCACCCACCTCACAGGGTGTCTGTTGTGGGGGAGGAAGGGAAAGGAGATTGTGAGCCGCTCCGAGACTCTTCGGAGTGGAGGGCGGGATATAAATCCAATATCTTCATCTACCTCACAGGGTGTCTGTTGTGGGGGAGGAAGGTAAAGGAGATTGTGAGCTGCTCTGAGACTCTTCGGAGTGGAGGGCAGGATATAAATCCAATATCTTCATCTACCTCACAGGGTGTCTGTTGTGGGGGAGGGAGGTAAAGGAGATTGTGAGCCACTCAGACTCTTCGGAGTGGAGGGTGGGATATAAATCCAATATCTTCTTCTTCCTCAGCTAAGACAAAAAGGTGTGGGCGGGAGGCTAAAAATCTGTGAGCTGGCTCACACTAACTCAGCTTAGAGGGAGCACTGATCGGCACCAATGGACGCACAAAAGCCTCCGGGAGAAAGCACATGGGCCCATGGGGAGAAGGTCATGCACACCCACAGTCACACAAAGAACATCCGTTCGCCGGTGCAGACACAACCGGCCAGTACAAGAGTCTGCAGATACGCACCCTCACTTAAATAGGCACCGATTCAAACAGAAGTGCACATTCGTTCACAAATGCAAGAAAAAACGATCAGATTCAGAGAGATAATTTCAAAGATGCTGTTGAGCTCCCATCAAACGCAAGTGGAGAAACAAGAAGGAGAAGGAGAAGATATTGGATTTATAGCCCGCCCTCCACTCTGAATTTCAGAGTCTCAGAGCGGTCACAATCTCCTTTACCTCCCCACCCCCCACAACAACAGACACCCTGTGAGCACCGTTCCCTCTAAGCTGAGTTAGCGTGAACTAGCTCACTGATTTTTAGCCTCCGGCTCACACATTTTTGTCTTAGCTCAGGAAGGATGACCCCAGAGCACACTAATTTATGCAGCAGCTCACAACTTTAATGCCAGCAGCTCACAACTTTAATGCCAGTAGCTCACAAAGTAGATTTTTTTGCTCACAGGACTCTGCAGCTTAGAGGGAACATTGCCTGTGAGGTGGGTGGGGCTGAGAGAGCTCTGACAGCAGCTGCCCTTTCAAGGACAACTCCTACGGGAGCTATGGCTGACCCAAGGCCATTCCAGCAGCTGCAAGTAGAGGAGCGGGAAATCAAACCCGGTTCTCCCAGATAAGAGTCCGCACACTTAACCACTACACCAAACTGGCTCTCTACTACACCAAGCAGGCAAACATACAGAGAATCATGCACCGAAGATCAGGAGAGAAAGGCAGAAATGCAAAACTTGGATTCAGATGTGCAGCACAGATGCAGGGCTTGTGTAGTAGAGAACACACACACACACACACACAAAGACATGCCCAGAATGCCATGCAGAAAATGAGCACAAAGCACATGCCCAAACCTCTGTTCATACATACCAAGAGAATGAGATTCTAACATGCAGGCGGAGAGACACAGACAGAGATAACCCCCAAAAGCAAGGTTAGAGCCATGCACCACGAGCCATGGTGGCAGGTACCAAGCCAGCATAGAAGCACAAAGGCAGTTAACAGCACAGCCGCACATGGCACACACAATAAGCATCGTGCAGCAGTGCCCACGTGGACTCTCTGACAGGATAGGCCGGTTTTGCCTGGCAACTGTCACATCCCCTGTGGAACAAGCCGGCCACCACTGGGCCTCCTTCCATGACAAGGGCCGCCTTGTGTTCATTGGTGGGATGGTTCCAATCCCCGCCTCGCCAGGTGGGATGGGTGGGGGAGTGCAGGGGGAGGAAGGGGGGGGGTACCGTCTCCCAGGCAACCGGCAGAGGGTGCTGAGACGGTGAATGATCCCCTTTCACGCTCCCTTTTCCCGCCTCAGAACATGCCTCTGCTGGTCCTGAGTGATAAATGGGGGGTTCTAAATGGAAAGCCCGCAGGGAAGGCGAGACGAGCGCCTATTCCTCCCAGGCTGAGCAGCCCACAAGTGGAACGAGGGCTTTGAGAATAAAAGGAAGCCAATCTAGAGAAGGAGGAGGAGGAAGGTCTTCCATGAAACACCGGTAATACCCGGCCCCAAGAAGAAGAAGAAGAAGGTCTTCCATGAAACACCGGTAATACCCGGCCCCAAGGAGAAGAAGAAGGTCTTCCATGAAACACCGGTAATACCCGGCCCCAAGAAGAAGAAGAAGGTCTTCCATGAAACATCGGTAATACCCGGCCCCAAGAAGAAGAAGAAGAAGAAGAAGAAAGTCTTCCATGAAAAATCGGTAATACCCGGCCCCAAGAAGAAGAAGAAGAAGGTCTTCCATGAAACATCGGTAATACCTGGCCCCAAGAAGAAGAAGGTCTTCCATGAAACATCGGTAATACCCGGCCCCAAGAAGAAGAAGAAGAAGGTCTTCCATGAAACATCGGTAATACCCGGCCCCAAGAAGAAGAAGAAGAAGGTCTTCCATGAAACACCGGTAATACCCGGCCCCAAGAAGAAGAAGGTCTTCCATGAAACACCGGTAATACCCGGCCCCAAGAAGAAGAAGAAGAAGGTCTTCCATGAAACACCGGTAATACCCGGCCCCAAGAAGAAGAAGGTCTTCCATGAAACACCGGTAATACCCGGCCCCAAGAAGAAGAAGAAGAAGGTCTTCCATGAAACACCGGTAATACCCGGCCCCAAGAAGAAGAAGAAGAAGGTCTTCCATGAAACACCGGTAATACCCGGCCCCAAGAAGAAGAAGGTCTTCCATGAAACACCGGTAATACCCGGCCCCAAGAAGAAGAAGAAGAAAGTCTTCCATGAAAAATCGGTAATACCTGGCCCCAAGAAGAAGAAGGTCTTCCATGAAACATCGGTAATACCCGGCCCCAAGAAGAAGAAGAAGAAAGTCTTCCATGAAAAATCGGTAATACCTGGCCCCAAGAAGAAGAAGAAAGTCTTCCATGAAACACCGGTAATACCCGGCTCCAAGAAGAAGAAGAAGAAGAAGAAGGTCTTCCATGAAACATCGGTAATACCCGGCCCCAAGAAGAAGAAAGTCCTCCATGAAAAATCGGTAATACCTGGCCCCAAGAAGAAGAAAGTCTTCCATGAAAAATCAGTAATACCTGGCCCCAAGAAGAAGAAGAAAGTCTTCCATGAAACACCGGTAATACCCGGCTCCAAGAAGAAGAAGAAGAAGGTCTTCCATGAAACATCGGTAATACCCGGCCCCAAGAAGAAGAAAGTCCTCCATGAAAAATCGGTAATACCTGGCCCCAAGAAGAAGAAAGTCCTCCATGAAAAATCGGTAATACCTGGCCCCAAGAAGAAGAAGAAAGTCTTCCATGAAACACCGGTAATACCCGGCTCCAAGAAGAAGAAGAAGAAGGTCTTCCATGAAACATCGGTAATACCCGGCCCCAAGAAGAAGAAAGTCCTCCATGAAAAATCGGTAATACCCGGCCCCAAGAAGAAGAAAGTCCTCCATGAAAAATCGGTAATACCCGGCCCCAAGAAGAAGAAAGTCTTCCATGAAAGACCAGTAATACCCGGCCCCAAGAAGAAGAAGAAGAAGGTCTTCCATGAAACATCGGTAATACCCGGCCCCAAGAAGAAGAAAGTCCTCCATGAAAAATCGGTAATACCCGGCCCCAAGAAGAAGAAAGTCCTCCATGAAAAATCGGTAATACCCGGCCCCAAGAAGAAGAAAGTCTTCCATGAAAGACCAGTAATACCCGGCCCCAAGAAGAAGAAGAAGAAGGTCTTCCATGAAACATCGGTAATACCCGGCCCCAAGAAGAAGAAAGTCCTCCATGAAAAATCGGTAATACCTGGCCCCAAGAAGAAGAAAGTCCTCCATGAAAAATCGGTAATACCCGGCCCCAAGAAGAAGAAAGTCTTCCATGAAAAATCGGTAATACCTGGCCCCAAGAAGAAGAAGAAGGTCTTCCATGAAAGACCAGTAATACCCGGCCCCAAGAAGAAGAAGAAAGTCTTCCATGAAAAATCGGTAATACCTGGCCCCAAGAAGAAGAAGAAAGTCTTCTATGAAACACTGGTAATACCTGGCCCCAAGAAGAAGAAGGTCTTCCATGAAACACTGGTAATAACTGGCCCCAAGAAGAAAAAGAATAATAATAAATAAATAAATAAATAAATAAATAAATAAATAAATAAATAAATAAATAAATAAATTTATTTTTATATCCTGTTCTCCCCTGCCGGAGGCAGGCTCAGGGCGGCTCACAGGACATGGTGTATATCATGATTGCAATAAAATACAATCATTACTATAAAAACAGATTGAAATTATAGTTGAATTACATTCATAAATTAAGTTAAAAGTTAGATAAAACAGTTAAACCATTGTAGATTATTAATTAAGGTGCTA
Source organism: Heteronotia binoei (assembly GCF_032191835.1). NCBI lineage: Eukaryota > Metazoa > Chordata > Lepidosauria > Squamata > Gekkonidae > Heteronotia > Heteronotia binoei. The sequence continues at coordinate 140,709,241 of NC_083228.1, read as the reverse complement.
CAATTCAGAATATGTATAGGATGGCTAGATGTCAATTAACCGGGTTCCATCTTAAAGGCGAGCTGAAGGAGGGCGGTTTTGCAAGCCCTGCGAAACTGATTCAGGTCTCTCAGGGCTCGCACCTCCTCTGGTAGTTGATTCCACCATTGGGGAGCCATTGTTGAGAAGGCTTGCTCCCTCATTGTTTTCAGTCTAGCCTCCCTTGGCCCAGGGATTTTTAAAAGATTTTGGGAACTAGATCTCACTGCTCTCTGAGGAACATATGGAGAGAGGCGGTCCCTAAGGTAGGCAGGTCCTCGGCCATATAGGGCTTTAAAGGTAATAACCAGCACCTTATAACGAACTCGGTACACAAAAGAAGAAGGTCTTTCATGAAACACCGGTAATACCCGGCCCCAGAGATGTCCATCTGGCCTTGATGAGGACCAGGGCCTTTTCAGCCCTGGCCCCTGCCTGGTGGAATGAGTTCCCCCTGGAGATTCAGTTCCACAGGGCCTATAAAATAGAGCTCTTTCGCCAGGCTTTCAGCTGAGGCAGTGGGCGTCACTTGTTACCGGCCTCCCCCCCTCATTCCATCCCAGCGCTACAAGACCTGCTAGACCAGGACGAGAGGCCATGTCCGTGAGGCGGAATCTGCCATCTTAGTCTTTGTAATTTTAGATTTTAAATAGCTTAAACTGGTCGTTTACTGTTTTTACTGTTGACAGCTTTTATGATGAGCCTGTTCTACGAAGAAGAAAGAAGACTGCAGATTTATACCCCGCCCTTCTCCCTTAGGGTTGCCAAGTCCAATTCAAGAAATATCTGGGGACGTTGGGGGTGGAGCCAGGAGACTTTGGGGGTGGAGCCAGGAGACATTGGGGCGGAGCCAGGAACAAGAGTGTGACAAGCATAATTGAACTCCAAGAGAGTTCTGGCCATCACATTTAAAGGGACAGCACACCTTTTTAAATGTCTTCCTTCCATAGGAAATAATGAAGGATAAGGGCACCTTCTTTTGGGGCTCATAGAATTGGACCCCCTGGTCCAATCGTTTTGAAATTTGGGGAATACTTTGGGGAGAGGCACTAGATACTATATTGAAAATTTGGTGCCTCTACCTCAAAAAACAGCTCCCCCAGAGCCCCCGAAACCTCCAGATCAATTCCCCATTATACCCTATGAGAAGACGTTTCCCTCTCCACCCCCCTCCACCCCGCCCCCCCCCCTTTCTGGGAAATCTGATGCAGGAGACAGAACTCACTCACCTCTGGAGGTGCAAAGGCACATGGTCCTTTGGGGGCGTGGCTGGGCTCCCCTCCCTTCACCAGCCAGCTGACTGGAGGCGGGAAGCAGCCTGAGAAAACGGAAGAGCTCTGGCTGCTGCAATAGGGGCTGGGTGGGAAGGGCTGCCGTTCTCCCCCTCCCCCCCCCCGCTTTCCCTTTTATGGCCAGCGGGAGGAGGAGGCTCCAAATCGGGGGTCTCCAGGCCTAGCGGGGGATTTGGGTCCCCTATTAGGGTTGCCAAGTCCAATTCAAGAAATATCTGGGGACTTTGGGGGCAGAGCCAGGAGACTTTGGGGGTGGAGCCAGGAGACATTGGGGGCGGAGCCAGGAGCCAGGGTGTGACAAGCATAATTGAATTCCAAAGGGAGTTCTGGCCATCACATTTAAAAGGGACCACGTGCCTTTTAAATGCCTTCCCTCCATTTGGAAATAATGAAGGATAGGGGTACCTTCTTTTGGGACTCATAGAATTAGACCCCCTGGTCCAATGTTTTTGAAACTTGGAGGGTCTTTTGAGAAGAGGCATCAGTTGCTATGCTGCAAATTTGGTGCCTCTACCTCAAAAAACAGCCTTCCCCCCCCCCCAGAGCCCCAGATACCCGTGGTTCAATTCTCCATTATGCCCTATGGGAATTGCTCTCCATAGGGAATAACGGCGTGCCCAGCAGACATTCCCCTCCCCCCACACACACATTTTCTGATGACCCTGAAGCGGGGGGGGGCTTCCAAACTGGGGGATCCCCCGCCCCCACCTGGGGATTGGCAACCCGAAAGGTGATTCCTGGGTGAACATTCTCCAGGGGGGAACGGAACTGGAGGTGCGCTGCCAACCCTGTGTTTGGAGCTCTCGGCAATGTTTGGAACATCGCTCAGGTGTACGCGACCTTGCGTGTCTGAGAACTGACTCTGAAAAATGATTCCATGCCTGCAGCTCCCCGCGTTAAGTCTGACTTGGCCCTAAAAAATGCAATCACTCCCTTCCCGCCTTCCTGGTTGCAGACTCAAGGGGTTGGATCGCCTTCGGGCGAGAGACTTCTGATGTCTTTTCTACCCCTTTTCTTTCTTGTTCCGGCTCTGCCAGCCAGCGAGAGGACTCCTAAACGGCGTGTAGAGAACAACTAGCGTAGCACCCTTCCCTGTGCCTGCAATTGCCCTTAAAAAAGGTCAAGGTAGTCCCCTGTGCAAGCACCAGTCGTTTCCGACTCTGGGGTGACGTTGCTTTCACAACGTTTCCATGGTAGACTTTTGACGGGTGGTTTGCCATTGCCTTCCCCAGTCATCTCCACTTTCCCCCCAGCAAGCTGGGGACTCATTTGACCGAATTTGGAAGGATGGAAGGCTGAGTCACCTAAAGCCGGCTACCTGAACCCAGAGCATCACTGCCCCAGACAGAGAGTTCCAACAATAAGCTGTAGCTAATAGCCACGGATGGACCTCTGCTCCAGATGCTTATCAAATCCCCTTGAAGCTGGCTATGCTTGTAGCCGCCGCCATAGGGTTGCCAATCCCCAGGTGGGGGCAGGGGATCCACCGGTTTGGAGGGCCCCCCCCCCCCGCTACAGGGTCGTCAGAAAGTGGGGGGGAGGGGAAAAATGTCTGCTGGGAACTCTGTTATTCCCTAGGGAGATTTATTCCCATAGAAAATCATGGAGAATTCATCTGCGAGTATCTGGGGCTCTGGGGGGGCTGTGTTTTGGGGATAAAGGCACCAAATTTTCAGTATAGCATCTAGTGCCTCTCCCCAAAATACCCCCCAAGTTTCAAAAAGATTGGACCAAGGGGTGCAATTCTATGAGCCCCAAAAGAAGGTGCCCCTATCCTTTATTTCCTATGGAAGGAAGGCATTGAAAAGGTGTGCTGTCCCTTTAAATGTGATGGCCAGAACTCCCTTTGGAGTTCAATGATGCTTGTCACAGCCTTGATCTTGGCTCTACCCCTAATGTCCCCTGGCCCCACCCCCAAAGTCTCCTGGCTCCACCCCCAAAGTCCCCAGATATTTCCTAAATTGGACTTGGCAACCCTACGCCGCCACCTCCTGTGGCAGTGAATTCCACATGTTTCCCGGGCTAGCCTGATCTCCTCAGATCTTGGATGCTAAGCAGGGTCAGCCCTGATGGGTACTTGGATGGGAGACCACCACAGAAGTCCGGGGTTGCTACGCAGAGGCAGGCAATAGCAAGCCACCTCGGAACGCTGCTTGCCTCGAAAACCTTACAGAACCGGCGCAAAGTCAGCTGTGAATTGCTTGCAGTTTCCAGCACCAATAAAGGAACATCCCTGCACATGACGTGTTAGAGAGTAACAGCCATGCCTCATTTGGCAGAGGAGCTCACAAGAGCGGCAATCTAGAACCTCTAGATTTTTTTTGTGCTTCCTTACCCTCCACCCCCCTTGCTTCTGCGCTCCAAACCCCCAGTGAGAATTTTGCTCAACTCTACGTTTTGACAAACTTTCTAATATTTTTCCCCACAAAAAAATGGGAAAATAACCAAAACAAAGAAGAAGAAGAAGAAGAAGAAGAAGAAGAAGAAGAAGAAGAAGAAGAAGAAGAAGACTGCAGATTTAGACCCCGCCCTTTTCTCTGAATCAGAGACTCAGATCGGCTCACGATCTCCTATATCTCCTCCCCCCACAACAGACACCCTGTGAGGTGGGGGCAGATTTATACCCCGCCCTTCTCCCTCAGTCAGAGACTCAGAGTGGCTCACAATCTCCTCTATCTTCTCCCCCCACAACAGACACCCTGTGTGGTGGGGGCAGATTTATACCCCGCCTTTCTCCCTGAATTAGAGACACAGAGCGGCTCACAATCTTCTATGTCTTCTCCCCCCACAACAGACACCCTGTGAGGTGGGTGGGGCTGGAGAGGGCTCTCACAGCAGCTGCCCTTTCAAGGACAACTTCTGCCAGAGCTATGACTGACCCAAGGCCATCCCAGCAGCTGCAAGTGAAGGAGCTGGAAATCACACCCGGTTCTCCCAGATTAGAGTCCACACACTTAACCACTTCACCAAACTGGCTCTCAGAGAGATGTGACTCTTCCTCATGCCATAGGAGAAAGTAATTGAAAAAAGTATGATGTTAGTAAGGGGTTTTTTTTTAATGCCAATTCTAATTCAAGAAGCTTTTGAAGGTAGCTGCTGAGCTGATGATGCGGGGGAGGGGCACATGCAAATGAGTGATTCAAATGAATTGTGCTAATGAGCTGCAGCACCTCTTTTTCTACAAAATGACTCCAGTAACAACAAAGAGGGAAGGTCCTGATCCCAAGGGTCTGCAATCTGAAATGGTGTCTCTGGGAAAGAAACTGAAACACGGTTTATTGGCTTATATGGAGCCACTGATGGACCTCTTCTCCATATTTTTATCCAATCCCCTCTTAAAGCTGGCTATGCTTGTAGCCGCCGCCACCTCCTGTGGCAGTGAATTCCACATGTTAATCACCCTTTGGGTGAAGAAGGACTTCCTTTTATCCGTTTTAACCGGACTGCTCAGCAATTTCATCGAATGCCCACGAGTTCTTGTATTGTGAGAAAGGGAGAAAAGTACTTCTTTCTCTACTTTCTCCATCCCATGCATTATCTTGTAAACCTCTATCATGTCACCCCGCAGTCGACGTTTCTCCAAGCTAAAGAGCCCCAAGCGTTTCAACCTTTCTTCATAGGGAAAGTGTTCCAAACCTGTAATCATTCTAGTTGCCCTTTTCTGGACTTTCTCCAATGCTATAACATTCTTTTTGAGGTGCGGCGACCAGAACTGCACACAGTACTCCAAATGAGACCGCACCATCGATTTATACAGGGGCATTATGATACTGGCTGATTTGTTTTCAATTCCCTTCCTAATAATTCCCAGCATGGCGTTGGCCCTGCCGTAGAGTCCTTTTCCCAAAGCAGCCATTTTCTCCAGGGGAATGTCACCTGGAGAGCAGTTATAATAACCTCAGATCTCCAGCCATGACCTGGAGCCTGGCAAGCCTCGTCCCTAGGGTTCCCAAGTCCCCCGCTGCCTCCGGCCTATTGTACCATAGAGTTTTCCCTCCCAAATCACTAGAACGTCTGAGAAAACCATAGAGTTTTCCCGGAAACACCTAGAGTGGCTGGTGAGCAACATCCCTGGCGCGATGATGGCACTTCTGGGTGATGTCATCGCGGTGGTGACATTGTGGAAGTTCTCCCTGCTGGCCCAATGTGAGCCGGCAGGTTGGGAACCTCCCGGCCCGGAGAACTTGTAGCCCTACTGAGCCCTCACTACATCCTCCGGCAATTAATTCCACATTTTAATCCGATTCCAATAACCTTTAATGGCATAACAATAGCTTACAGGAAGGAATGGGCGTACAATCTGCCCATGTGTCAAGATGTAGCCATGACATTAAAAGACGTTTGCTCCTTGCGAGGACAGCTATGGCGAACCTCGGCAGTATAATAAAAAGTAGAGACGTCACCCTGCCAACAAAGGTCCATACAGTCAAAGCGATGGTTTTCCCAGTAGTCATGTATGGCTGTGAGAGCTGGACCATAAGGAAGGCCGAGCGCAGAAGAAGAGATGCTTTTGAGCTGTGGTGCTGGAGAAGAATCTTGAGAGTCTCTTGGACTGCAAGAAGATCCAATCAGCGAGTCCTAAGGGAAATCAACCCCGGCTGTTCCCTGGAAGGTCAGATGCTGAAGCTGAAGCTCAAATCCTTTGGCCACCCAATGAGAAGGGAGCACTCCCTAGAGAAGACTTTCGAGAGTCCCTTGGACTGCAAGAAGATCCAATCAGTCAGCCCTAAGGGAAATCAACCCAGACTGTTCCCTGGAAGGTGAGATGCTGAAGCTGAAGCTCAAATCCTTTGGCCACCCAATGAGAAGGGAGCATTCCCTGGAGAAGACTCTCGAGAGTCCCTTGAACTGCAAGAATATCCAATCAGTCAGCCCTAAGGGAAATCAACCCCGACTGTTCCCTGGAAGGTGAGATGCTGAAGCTAAAATGCTTTGGCCACCCAATGAGAAGGGAGAAGACCCTGATGCTGGGAAAGACAGAAGGCAAAAGCAGAAGGGGATGGCAAAAGATGAGATGACTGGACAGCATTACTGATGTAACGAACACAAATTTGAGCAGACTTCGGAGGATGGTGGAAGACGGGAGGGCCTGGCGTGACTTTGTCCATGGGTTTGCAAAGAGTCGGACTCAACTGTGCAACTGAACAACAAAACAATATAGGGAAATCGACTTGTAACGCCAATTGATAATTAATAATAATAGGGATTAAAAGGACAAAAATCTTAATCTTGAGTTTCACAGATAACAAAAAAAGAACGAAATTTCACAGCAAAAGGACTTAACAGGGGACATAATTAAACATTTTTTTAAAAAAAAAACCTTTAATGGGATAACACATAGACAAGATCCAAAATGAGTGAAACCGAGTAAAAAATTACACTGGCCAAAATGGCAACCAAGAGAACACCACACAAGAACCAATTCGTTGCCCTTACCCAAAATTATGATAGGAAAGGAAAGGTCCCCCGTGCAAGCACCAGTCATTTTCAACTCGGGGGTGACGTTGCTTTCACGTTTTCACGGCAGACTTTTCACCGGGCGGTTTGCCATTGCCTTCCCCGGTCATCTCCACTTTCCCCCCAGCAAGCTAGTTTACTCCTTTTACCAACCTCAGAAGGATAGAAGGCTGAGTCAACCTCAAGCCGGCTACCTGAAAACCCAGCTTCCGCCAGGGATCAAACTCAGGTCGTGAGAAGAGCTCAGGACCGCAGTACTGCACCTTTAACACTCTGCGCCACGGGGGCTCTTAAAAAAATGATAGCCCCTATGCAATACACCAGCCACACACCCAGCCACCAGCCCCACATGTTTTATTCACTTTCTGTACCAGCTATATAACCCTCTCCCCAGCAGTGGCAGGGGTGTGGGGGGGAGACCAACAACCCAACCTGTAACTCTCACTTCCCCATCCTCTCCCCTTGAAGACGGCCCCCTTTCAGAAGCAGCGAGGCGTTTCTCCCTTCACACCCCCTCGATCACATGTGTAAATTTCCCTTTGATGTTGCACATCAAAGACAGGCCCATTTCCTTCCCCCGGCCGCTTTTTCCTGCCTGTAACGGTTCAGGAAGTATCAGAACGAAAATAAACAGGGTTGTGGCAGAGCTCAAGAAAGCAGGGAACTGCTGTTTGCCTGAAATTTGTTCTTTGGGGAGGGGGGGGGGCGTTCTCTGAAAATGCCTATATCCTCCGAAGCGCCTCTCTTTTCTTCCAGGTGTGAGCTGCTGTTGCGTACCTTTTGAACCCAGGACTTCTGACCCGAACGGTGACCACCAGGATCGACAACAAACCTTTTTGGAACTAAAGTACCCACCTGATGAAGTCAGGAAACAGATTAACAAAGCCAGAATGATACCCAGAGAAAAACCTGTTACAAGACAAACCCCAAAAGGACAATAACAGAACATCGCTAGCGGTCACACAGAACTCCCAACTGAAAACAGTTCAACGTATCTTCAACAACTCACAACCTCTATTGAATAGTGACAGCTCTCTTTCAAAAGTACTGGGGGGTAAACCTTTTCTTGCACGCAGACAGCCCCCTAATCTCAAACAACTCCTCACCCACAACAACACAACATCTCATCTAAGCATGGACGCTGGTACCAGAGCTTGCAATAAACCCAAGTGCCAACTTTGCTGCCACAGACACCCAGACAACACAATCACTGAACCTAACAGCACTAACTACACAGTCTCAGGCGCATTCGCTTGCTCCTCTTCCAACATTATATATGCCATTAAATGCCAACAATGCCCTTCAATTCTCTACATAGGGCAAACAGGACAAAGGATACATGGACCCAAATCTGACATCAGGAATTACAGAACTGAGAAACCTGCGGGGGAACACTTTAACCTTCCAAAGCATTCAATGGGTGACCTCAAAGTAGCTGTTTTACCGCAAAGGAACTTCAAGAACAGAATGCAGAGAGAAATTGCTGCATTACAAATTATGATGAAACTTGGAACAAACACCTCCCCAGGACTGAACAGGGATATTGGTTTCTTATCTCGTTACAGATGCTAAATGCACTCTCAGAACTTCAAGCACAGAATGGAAAGGGGAATTACTGAATTACAAACCGTTATACTTGGAACAAACACCTCCCCAAGACTGAAGAGAGATGCTGTTTTATTATTTTTTTTTATCTCATTACCTATGCTAAACCCACTTTCACCAAGTAGGGCGATATATCCACAGTTTTCCAATGCATTTCTCTTTTAGGATAGTGTATCAGAATAATGCTTTTGTACCGACATACAAACTAGGGATATTGGCTGCTTATCTCATTACATATATTGAACCCATCGAAATGCCTTCTTTTTGACCCAAGTTTATTAGCAATAGAATAATTAACAGGCATTCTCACATTCTGACATGTTACTGTTTTATGGTTTCCCATGCTAATTCAACCCAGATCAAAGGGTTTCGGAATGTGTTAATTTTACTATTCTGCTATTGGTTTTTAACTTTGTACCACTTGGCATTCCAAACCCCACCAGCTCTATGTGGCTCTGCTTACTGTACCTCATTCCTTGTTTGAAGAACTGTGCGTGCACACGAAAGCTTACGTTCTGAATAAAACTAAGTTGGTCTTAAAGGTGCAATCGACTCCTATTTTGTTCTACTTCTTCAGAACAACACGGCTGCCTATTTGGATCTAAAGACCACTACAATTGCTTAGAACATGACAATTCATATTGTTTAAAAGCAGGGGCAGCCAACGGTAGCTCTCCAGATGTTTTTTTGCCTACAACTCCCATCATCCCCTGGTTTAAAGGATCGTAAAAGATACATAATAAATACAAAATGGAACAAACACAGCAAGGAACAAGACGCCAAACCCAAAAGTCCAACAGGTAAAGTTCAAAATAGTAATCCGATTGCCTTTCTCTTTCCTCAGGCAGACATCTGCAGCTCCAGCAGTAGAAGAATAAGATATCTCAGGAGGACACCAGTCCAAATTCAATTCTCAAATGTGCAGTTAAAAAAAGCCCTGCATGTAGGTATTGTTGAAGTCCATCAAATGTATATGCGAAACTGTATTTTGTTTGCAAATGTTATGCACGCCGATATTCACACAATGTTCATTTTTGTGTGCACTCGATAATAAACGTTATACCTTTTTGTGAATTGTGCTATAGCTAGCTTAACCCTCTACCGCGCTAGAAAGATAGATCCAAGCGGGCAGCCGTGTTGGTCTGAAGTAGCAGAACAAAACAGGAGTCAAGGTGCCCCTTTAAGACCAACTTAGTTTTATTCAGAACATCAGCTTTCATGTGCTCTAAGCCACTTCATCAGACGAGGAATCCGGTACAGTGAGCAGATCCACACATAGCTGGTAGGCAGTGGCTCAAAATGCAAAATGGTACAAATTTAAGATCCAATGACAGAATAGTCAAATTATCCGGTAGGCAGCGGTTTAGAATACCGGATTCCTCATCTGAGGAAGCGTGCTTAGAGAGCACACGAAAGCTTAAATTCTGAATAAAACGAAGTTGGTCTTAAAGGTGCCACTTGACTCCTGTTTTGTTCCTCTACCGCACTGATTACATTTGGGTCGAGTTTTTTACCCCCTCCCTTTCTTTTCGTTCTTTGTCAGAACGGCTCTCCGTCGCCTGCGGATCAGTAAACCCAGATCTCCAGTCGCCACCTGGAAATTGGCAACCTCACAGCACACCCTTCCCCAGCGCTGCTAAAATTCTTCTCGAGTGCATGCAGCTGTGGTTTTTCATCTGTCAAACAGGCAGCTTCTAGCCGAGGTGTACCACTGCCAAACCCGAGAGTGCGTTGCAGCCGACGCTACCGGTTTTTGCAACCTTCGGGGAAGGCTTTTCATGTTTCCAGAAGAAACTCTGGACGTTGGCCAGGGAATCCTCGCACGCTGGCAAAAGATTCCGGGGCTTACGTTGATCCTCACCCTGGGCATGGATTGGAAGCGTCTCTAGCACCGCACTGTTTAGGGGACACGTTGGACTGGTTGAGGGGTGCAGCCAGAAAAGCCATTTCCCTGGGCCTCAGTCTCAAAGGGGCGGTTCAGTTCTAGACGCTTGGATTTTTTGTTGGCATGTGCTAAATTCTGCAAGTTACGTCTCGCTCCCTTTTGCATGCATGACTCAGATCTCACTGGAAAGCTATGGCAAACCACCGCTTCGCACTTGCCTTGAAAGCTGCGCTTTTGGGGATGGGGTGGGGGTTCCGCCAGTTTCTACAGTTCAAGAAGAAGAAGATATTGGATTGATATCCCGCCCTCCGCTCTGAATCTCAGAGCTTGCTTACAATCTCCTTTATCTTCCTCTCTCACAACAGACACCCTGTGAGGTGAGTGGGGCTGAGAGAGCTCTGACAGAAGCTGCCCTTTCAAGGCCAACGGCCTGCTGGGAATTATTAGGAAAGGAATTGCAAACAAATCAGCCAGTATATTAATGCCCCTGTATAAATTGATGGTGCGGTCTCATTTGTACTGTGTGCAGTTCTGGTCGCCGCACCTCAAAAAGGATATTATAGCACTGGAGAAAGTCCAGAGAAGGGCTACTAGAATGATTAAAGGGCTGGAGCACTTTCCCAATGAAGAAAGGTTGAAACGCTTGGGACTCTTTAGCTTGGAGAAACGTCGACTGCGGGGTGACATGATAGAGGTTTACAAGATAATGCATGGGATGGAGAAAGTAGAGAAAGAAGTACTTTTCTCCCTTTCTCACAATACAAGAACTCGTGGGCATTCGATGAAATTCCTGAGCAGACAGGTTAAAACGGATAAAAGGAAGTCCTTCTTCACCCAAAGGGTGATTATGTGGAATTCACTGCCACAGGAGGTGGTGGCGGCCACAAGTATAGCCACCTTCAAGAGGGGTTTAGATAAAAATATGGAGCACAGGTCCATCAGTGGCTATTAGCCACAGTGTGTGTGTATATATACAATTTTTTTGCTACTGTGTGACACAGAGTGTTGGACTGGATGGGCCGTTGGCCTGATCCAACATGGCTTCTCTTATGTTCTTATGACAACCTGTGCCAGAGCTACGGCTGACCCAAGGCCATTCCAGCAGGTGCTGGAATGTCAACGACATGTAACACTAGGGTCTGACTCAGGAAATATCTGGGGACTCTGGGGGTGGAGCCAGGGGACTTTAGGAGTGGAGTCAGGAACAAGGTTGTGACAAGCATGATCAAATTCCAAAGGGAGTTCTGGCCATCATGTTCCTTTTAAATGCCTTCCATCCATTGGAAATAATGGAGGATTGGAGGCACCTTCTTGGGGGGGGGGGTCATAGAATTGGACCCCTGGTCCAATCATTTTGGAACTTGGGGGGTGGGGTTGAGGAGAGGCACCAGACGCTATCTCAAAACGCAGCCCCACTTGGAGCCTCACTCACAGATCGATTCTCCATAATACCCTATGGGAATCACTCTTCATAGGATATAATGGAGTGCCCAGTGGATATTCAACACATACACCCCTTTCTGATAACCATGAAGAGGGGTGGGGGGGGAGAAGAAGGACATTGGATTTATACCTCACCCTTTACTAACCAAAGGAGTCTCAGAGCAGCTTACAAATCTTGCACAGCTTACACAGGCTGGAAAACTGGACTAAAATCAATAAAATGAATTTTAAAAGGGATAAAAGTCAAGTTCTGCATTTAGGTAGGAAAAATCCAATGAATGGTTATAGGATGGAGGAGACTTGTTTTAGCAGTAGCCTGTGCGAAAAGGATCTCGGGGTCATAGTGGATCATACGCTGAACATGAGTCAACATTGTGATGCGGTGGCTAAAAAGGCAAATGCAATTTTGGGCTGTATCAACAGAAGTCTAGCGTGGTATCGCTTTACTCTGCTTTGGTAAGACCTCACCTGGAGTCTTGTGTTCAGTTTTGGGCACCACATTTTAAGAAGGATATAGACAACCTTGAATGGGTCCAGAGGAGGGCGATGAAGATGGTGAGGGGTCCGGAGACCAAGTCCTATGAAGAAAGGTTGAAGGAGCTGGGGATGTTTAGCCTGGAGAGGAGGTGGCTGAGAGGTGATATGGTCACCATCTTCATATAGAGGATGGTGTGGAATTGTTTTCTGTGGCCCCGGAAGGTAGGACCAGAACCAATGGGTGGAAATTAAATCAAAAGAGTTTCTGGCTCAACATTAGGAAGAATTTTCCTGACCATTAGAGCGGTTCCTCAGTGGAACAGGCTTCCTCAGGAGGTGGTGGGCTCTCCTTCCTTGAAGGTTTTGAAACAGAGGCTAGATGGCCATCTGACAGCAATGAAGATCCTGTGAATTTAGGGGGAGGGGACTGTGAGTTTCCTGCATTGTGCAGGGGGTTGGACTAGATGACCCTAGAGGTCCCTTCCAACTCTTTGATACTATGAAATCTCCTTTCCCTTTCCCTCCCCACAGCAGATAGCTTCTGAGGCAGGTGGGGCTGAGAGAGCTCTCCCAGAACTGCTCTTGAGCAGAACACCCTTGAGAAAACCTGCAGCTGACCCAAGGTCACACGTATGTGGAGGAGTGGGGAATCAAACACGGTTCGCCCAGATAAGAGAGCTCTGGCTGACCCAAGGCCATTCCAGCAGGTGCAAGTGGAGGAGTGGGGAATCAAACACGGTTCGCCCAGATAAGAGAGCTCTGGCTGACCCAAGGCCATTCCAGCAGGTGCAAGTGGAGGAGTGGGGAATCAAACCCGGTTCTCCCAGATAAGAGAGCTCTGGCTGACCCAAGGCCATTCCAGCAGGTGCAAGTGGAGGAGTGGGGAATCAAACCCAGTTCTCCCAGATAAGAGAGCTCTGGCTGACCCAAGGCCATTCCAGCAGCTGCAAGTGGAGGAGTGGGGAATCAAACCCGGTTCGCCCAGATAAGAGAGCTCTGGCTGACCCAAGGCCATTCCAGCAGGTGCAAGTGGAGGAGTGGGGAATCAAACCCGGTTCTCCCAGATAAGAGCCCACGCACTAAACCACGACACCAAACTGGAGGGCCTCCAAACCAGGGGCTCCCCTGCCCCCAGCTGGGGATTGGCAACCAGTGCTCCCTCGAAGCTGAGTTTGTGTGAGCTAGCTCACAATTTTTTAGCCTCCAGCTCACACGTTTTTTGTCTCCGCTCAGGAAAAATGGCCCCCGAGCCAACGAATTGAGGCAGGAGCTCACAACTTTAGTGCCGGTAGCTCGCAAAATAGAATTTTTGCTCACAAGACTCCGCAGCTTAGGGAGAACATTGTACGGTGACCTTACTTTACACACAAACACTTTGTTCTCATGTGTTGTCCTTTCGAAAGTTTTTGTGATGGTTATTTTTTCTTCTTTTTTGTTTTTTGCTGTCGAATCACAGCTAATGCACGTTGACCCCAGATTGTCAGTCCCCATGTGGGGGAAAATATACACAACCACAGGGTTGTGTATAGTGACCAAATAACATTACAGTGACCAAATAACATTGATGTTGCGCAGGGGGTCGACTTGAAATTCCTACTTCGTTCACACTTCGTGCCAAGGGTGCTCCATACAAGTCAATTCACTAGGAAACCTAAATAAATACATAATGCTCATAATATACATACTGTCTATGTTCCCAATCAAGTACATGATTATGCTCATGACCGTTCCATACTCACAGAAGTCCAGTTCAGACCAAAATCAATAAGGGTATTCGTACAACGTTCAGTGACTGCAAATCAGGGTTGCCAATCCCCAGGCGGGGGCAGGGGATACCCCGGTTTGGAGGCCCTCCCCCCGCCTCAGGGTCGTCAGAAAGCGGGGGGAGGGGAGGGAAATGTCTGCTGGGAACTCTGTTATTCCCTAGGGAGATTTATTCCCATAGAAAATCATGGAGAATTGATCTACAAGTATCTGGGGCTCTGGGGGGGGGCTGTTTTTTGGGGTAGATTTTCAGTATAGCATCTAGTGCCTCTCCCCAAAATACCCTCCAAGTTTCAAAAAGATTGGACCAGGGGGTCCAATTCTATGAGCCCCAAAAGAAGGTGCCCCTATCCTTCATTATTTCCTATGGAAGGAAGGAATTGAAAAGGTGCGCCGTCCCTTTAAATGTGATGGCCAGAACTCCCTTTGGAGTTCAATTATGCTTGTAACAGCCTTGATCTTGGCTCCACCCCTAATGTTTCCCAGCTCCACCCCCAAAGTCTCCTGGCTCCACCCCCAAAGTCCAGGCAAAAAAGGGTCCAGGCAAATAGGTGTGAAAAACCTCAGCTTGAGACCCTGGAAAGCCACTGCCAGTCTGAGAAGACAATACTGACTTTGATGGACAATACTGAGAAGACAATACTGACTTTGAGGTCTGATTCAGTATAAGGCAGTTTCATATGTTCATATGTTCAGGGTCATCAGAAAGCGAGGGGAGGGAGGGAGGGAACTGTCTCCATTATTCCCTATGCAGACCGAATCCCTTGGGTATAATGGAGAATTGATCTGCAGGTATCTGGGGCTCCAGGGGGCCTGTTTTTTGAAATAGAGACACCAAATTTTCAGCATAGCATCCAGCACCTCTCTTCAAAATACCTTCCAGGTTTCAAAAAGATTGGACCAGGGGGTACGATTCCATGAGCCCCAAAAGAAGGTGCCTCCATCTTTCATTATTTTCAATGGAGGGAAGGCATTTAAAAGGTGCATGGTTCCTTTAGATGTGATGGCCAGAACTCCCTTTGGGGTTCAATTGTGCTTGTCACACCCTTGCTCCTGGCTCCACCCCCAAGATCTCCTGGCTCCACCCCCAAAGCCTCCCGGCTCCACCCTCAAACTCCCCAGCTATTTCTTAAACTGGACTTGGCAACTGTATTCAACTGTAATTGAATCCTTCTTAAGCCTTCTTGGCCAAAAGGCCCTGCAAGAGAGCTGCCTGCCCTTCGAACGAAGTGAACGAAGCGGAAGCCAGTATATCACCCTGCAGGACGTGCCCTGAAGCTAAGGCCGCAGCTGTCCTGGTACGGGGTGCGGCGCTAATGGCTCCTAATGCTGCTCTCTGCTGCCGCGCACTCGCTCTTTCTAAGTGAGTTAGTGGACCCTGAGAGGGGAAATGGGCATCCTGTTTTGGCAGCGCTCCGAACCTCTGGCTGTGATTGATGAGACCCAGAGCCGTTCATGGAGCAAAGCGCAACAACCGAGCCCAAGGGGAACACGTGGTCGGCCTAGGCGGGGAAAGGCCCGGCCTGCAGAAACCGGCCTCCGGCGCCGTGGACATTCTTAACGTTCAGACAAAGACCAGAACCGACCGCAAAAGAGAAGTTCTAACAGGCTGAGTCTAAGGATACTTGTCTGCCTGGGTGTTCTTGATTATTATTTATTGCATCTATCCTGCCTTTCTCCCTAGGGTTGCCAAGTCCAATTCAAGAAATATCTGGGGACTTTGGGGGTGGAGCCAGGAGACTTTGGGGGTGGAGCCAGGAGACATTGGGGTGGAGCCAAGATCAAGGCTGTGACAAGCATCATTGAACTCCAAAGGGAGTTCTGGCCATCACATTTAAAGGGACGGCACACCTTTTCAATTCCTTCCTTCCATCGGAAATAATGAAGGATAGGGGCACCTTCTTTTGGGGCTCATAGAATTGGACCCCCTGGTCCAATCTTTTTGAAACGTGGGGGGTATTTTGGGGAGAGGCACTAGATGCTATACTGAAAATTTGGTGCCTCTACCCCCCAAAACAGCCCCCCCCAGAGCCCCAGATACCCGCAGATCAATTCTCCATGATTTTCTATGGGAATAAATCTCCCTAGAGAATAATGGAGTTCCCAGCAGACGTTTCCCTCCCCTCCCCCCGCTTTGTGACGACCCTGAAGCGGGCAGAGGGTCTTCAAACCGGGGGATCCCCTGCTCCCACCTGAGGATTGGCAACCCTATTTCTCCCAGATCAGGAGACAAAATGCTTTGCATCGTTCTCTTCTCCTCTGCGTCATCCTCACAACAATCCTTCGTACGATTGGGCCAGGGTCACCCAGCAAACCTCCCTGGCAGAGTGGCAATTCGAACCCAGATCCTAGTTCGACACTATAGGCAGGGGTGGAATTCTAGCAGGAGCTTCTTTGCATATTGGACCACACACCTCTGATGTAGCCAATCCTCCGAGAGCTTACAAAAGCCTTGTAAGCTGTTGGAGGATTGGCTACCTCAGGGGTGTGCGGCCTAATATGCAAAGGAGCTCCTGCTAGAATTCCACCCCTGAGTATAGGGTTACCAGATCCAGACTGGGAAATTCCTGGAGCTCTGGGGGGTGGAGCCTAGAGAGCATGGGGTTTATAGAGGGGAGGGGCCTCAGCAGGGTAGAATGCCAAAGAGTCCACCCTACAAAGCAGCCATTTCTCTCCAGGGAACTGATCTCTGAAGTCTGGAGATCAGATGTGATTCCAGGAGATCTCCTGGCCTCACCTGGGAGCTGGCAACTCTAGATACACAGACTTGGTTTTTCTGTTTGGTGTAGCAGTTAAGTGCACGGACTCTTATCTGGGAGAACCGGGTTTCATTCCCCACTCCTCCACTTGCAGCTGTTGGAATGGCCTTGGGTCACCCATAGCTCTGGCAGTGCTGTCCTTGAAAGGGCAACTTATGTCAGAGCTCTCTCAGCCCCACCTACCTCACAGGGTGTCTGTTGTGGTGGTGGGGGGGGAGGCAAAGGAGATTGTAAGCCACTCTGAGATTCAGAGTGAAGGGCGGGATATAAATCCAATTTCCTCTTCCATTTCCTCCAGGAGTAAGGTTGCCAGTTCTGGGATGAAGATATGGAGTTAAATTCTGGGGAGGGAGGGACCTCAGTAGGGTACAATGCCATACAGCCCACCTTTCAAATCTTCCATTCTGTCCAGCGCACCAGATCTCTGTCATCTAGAGATCTGCTGGAATTCTAGAGATCTCCAGGCCCCACCTGGAGGCTGGCAACCCCAGGCATTTTCCCCCAGGATAGTCTAGACCAGGGCTGGCCAAACTGTGACTCGGGAGTCCCACGTGGTTCTTTCACACACATTGTGTGGGTCTCAAAGCCCCCACCACCCCTTCAGCCAGCTTGGCGAAAGCATTTGTCTCTTGAAATCACTTCTCCAAACCAAGTCAGACATCAGCTTGGAGAGTGCATTTAACGATAAAGTTGCTTGCTTTCCACCTCTCTCCCTCCTCCCTCTTCTTTCTTTCTTCCTTTCCTTCTTTCTTTCTTTTTTCTTCCTTCCTTTCTTTCTCTCTCTCTTTCTTTCTTCCTTTCTCTCTTTCTTTCTCTCTCTCTCTTTCTTTCTTTCTCTCTTTCTTTCTTCCTTTCTCTTCCTTTCTTCCTTCCTTCCTTTCTCTCTCTCTCTCTTTCTTTCTTTCTCTTTCTCTCTTTCTTTCTCTTTCTTCCTTCCTTCCTCTTTCTTTCTTTCTTTCTTTCTTTCTCTCTCCCCCCTTCCTTCCTTCCTTCCTTCCTTCCTTCCTTCCTTCCTTCCTTCCTTCCTTCCTTCCTTCCTTCCCCTCTGCCCTACTCAGTTTCCACCAGCAAACCTCCAGGAATTCCCCAGCCCAGAGCTGGCAACTCGTTTGATTATTTGCTCCCTGCCGATAGACACCAGTGGGACAGTCCTCTGATATCCTTCCAGCGTCCCCTCTGATATCCGAGCCTCGGAAAGCCTTGTGCTTTGTGCAGCCTTCTTGCTTTATTTATAGCTTCCCCCGCCCACCCGCCCCAACAGTTCTAAGGACAACACGTCCCATACCGTAAATGCTTGGAAGGCGCCCAGGTCTGGAATGCTAGCAAGTGTGGGTAATGCTGCCCTCTAGTGGCGATATAGCAAGAACGCAAAAAAAAAAAGTCTAGTTTTACTTACTGTGGAATTCTCACTTGACCTGGTCCAGGCTTAGAGTTGCCAATCCCCAGGTGGGGGCAGGGGATCTCCCGGTTCAGAGGTCCTCCCCCCCCTTCAGGGTCATTAGAAAGCGAGGCGGAGAGGGAAGTGGCTGCTGGGCACTCCATTATTCCCTATGGAGGCCGATTCCCGTAGACTATAATGGAAAATTGATCCGCGGGTATCTGGGGCTCTGGGGGAGCTGTTTTTTGAAGTAGAGACAACAAATTTGCAGCATAGCATCCAGTGCTTCTCCCCAAAATGCCCCCTAAGTTTCAAAAGGATTGGACCAGGGGGTCCAATTCTATGAGCCCCCAACGAAGGTGCCCCTAACCTTCATTATTTCCAATGGAGGGAATGCGGTCCCTTTAGATGTGATGGCCAGAACTCCCTTTGACGTTCAGTTATGCTTGTCACAACCTTGCTCCTGGCCCCAGCCCCAATGTCTCCTGACCCCACCCCCCCAAAGTCTCCTGGCTCCACCCCCAAAGTCCCCATATATTTCATGACTTGGCCTTAGCAGTAACCCTATACAGGCTAGCCCAATCTCCTCAGACTGTAGAAAACAAGGTTGCCAATCCCCAGGTGGGGGCAGGAGGTCCCCCGGTTTCCCCCCCCTTCAGGGTTATCAGAAAGCAGGCGGGGGGGACGGAGGGAAATGTCTGCTGGGCACTCCATTATTCCCTATGGAGGCCAATTCCCATAGGGCAGGGGTGGCCAATGGTAGCTCTCCAGATGTTTTTTTTGCCTACAACTCCCATCAGCCACAGCCATTGGCCACGCTGAAAACATCTAGAGAGCTACCGTTGGCCACCCCTGCCGTAGGGTATAATGGAAAAATGATCTGTAAGTATCTGGAGCTCTGGGGAGGCTGTTTTTGGAGGTAGAGGGACCCAATTTTCAGCATCGCATCCGGTGCCTCGACTGGTGTGCTAACATACAAGCTGGGATCCGAGCGGGCAGCCGTGTTGGTCTGAAGCAGTTGAACAAAGCAGGAGTTAAGCTGCACCTTAAAGACCAACCAGTTTTCATTTAGAAGAGCGCACAAAAGCTTACGTTCTAAATAAAAACTGGCTGGTCTTGAAGGTTCCACTTGACTCCTGCTTTGTTCAATTACAAGTTGGGAGCTCACGAGAGCCTTTGAAAAATTTACCTGAAGGACGGGTTCCAACCTAAGTTTTGGCTGGAAGAAGAATCGTAGAAACATGAAGTCAACCTAGGATGCATGTTGCCGTTTTTTGCTTTCGAAGGCTAAAGGCTACATACAGCCCGAAGCAGGATCTTGTCTGTTTCATCACCCGCTACAAACACTATCAAGCAATAAAAGAAGAGGGGATGAATCCGTAGACACACCGCAAGCGACTAGAGGGGACTGTGACATGAAGAGTCTGTAAATTGAGGTTTAGAGCGATGTTTCTGGAAGAAATATTTCTGGTATTGCATGATCGATACGGTAAGATGATGAAACATATGTAATAGTGAATTCTACAATCAGAATAGAATTAGGGTTGCCAAGTCCAATTAAAGAAAAATCTGGGGACTTTGGGGGTGGAGCCAGGAGACATTGGGGGTGAAGCCAAGAACAAGGATGTGACAAGCATAATTGAACTCCAAGGGAGTTCTGGCCATCACATTTAAAGAGACAGCACACCTTTTAAAATGCCTTTCTTCCATAGGAAATAATTAAGGATAGGGGCACCATATTTTGGGGCTCATAGAATTGGACCCTCTGGTCCAATCGTTTTGAAACTTGGGGGGTATTTTGGGGAGAGGCACTAGATGCTATACTAAAAATTTGGTGCCTCTACCTCAAAAAATAGCCCCCCCCCAGAGCCCCCAATACCCACGGATCATTTTCCTATTATTCCCTATGGGAATCGTTCTCCATAGGGAATAATAGAGTGCCTAGTAGACATTTCCCTCCCCCCCCACGCTTTCTAAAGGGGGGGAGGGCCTCCAAACTAGGGAATCCCCTGCCCCCTCCCTCTCACACACAAACACTTACCAGATCTTCCTCCGGACAACTCTACTTCCTGTGAAAACGAAAGCAAAAGAAAGGGAGGGGCTGTTCTCAGAAGCCCTTTCTGCTTTCTGCCCAGCCTTAAAGGGGCAGACATTTTGCAAACGGCTCAGGAGCTCTACAACATGAAGCCTAAAGGTATGTTCTCCCCCCCCTCCACCCCCCACCCCCGCTTCCAGAGGTTTTGAAGAGCGGGAGATGAGGCTGCGAACCCAGAAGTCTCCTGCCAGAGCGGGAGGTTTGGGAAGCCTAAATAGAATACAGTTTTGAAAGTCTGTAAGCACACCCCAGATTCCGCAGGAGCTCAAAGGAACGCAGCTCCTGAACTTTTCTGACCGCCCCCCCTCCTCCGCCCCCTCACCTACCTGCTAAAGAGTTATGCTAATGAGCTCGGCCACCTATTTTTCTACAAAACGACCTCCGTCTGTAAGTGATCTTGAAAAGTTTATTCACACACGGTTTTTCAGTGTAGTCGAATCTACCGGCAGTGGTTTCCTGCAGTGTTGCAAACCCACCTGAGGATTGCCAGCCCTAGTCGCTAACTCAAGGCTGGAAAATTCATGGGGATCTGGTTGGGAGTGCTGGAAAGGTGGGGAAAGGTCTCTAGGGCATTGTACCCCACTGAGATGAGGTTCCTCTCTTTCCCAGGTCCCATCCCCAAATCTCAAGGAGCTTCCCAACTGGTCTTGGCAACCCTACCCAGGAGCGATCCATTTCTCCGAGGAGCTGAGGATTCTTTGCCCTTTGGTCAGACTTTATATAGATGTTAGCAGGGGTCATTTTGCAGAAAAATAGGTGGCAGGGCTCATTAGCATAACTCATCAGCATATGCCGCCCGTCCCCACTAGCCAAAAGCAACCCGACACAAGAAAGGAGAGCCCCGGGCGAGCGAGGCCTGCTTGGGTTGGCTAAAGATCCAGCTAGCTCAAGCAGGCCTCGCTCACCTGAGGCTCTCCTGGGCCAGTTCACTCCACAGTTAAAAGGCCAGCAAGCCACCTGCCGCCCAAAATCACCTAAGAAGTGGAGAAAGGGTGGTGTGGGCTTCTCCAGGGGCTAATGAGGGCTGCTGGGGGCATGGCAAAGCCCCTGGTGGCTAGCTGGCTGCCCGCTCTCCTAATCCAGGGATTGTTATGCAGCTGAACCTCCTATTCAAGGGAGAAGGTAGGTGGGGAGGAGCCTCCTGTCCAGGTGGAGAATACCCTACCTGGGAGGTTCCAAAACCGCCGGCCCAACCTCCCCCTACATCACCCGGAAGTGACGTCATCAAAATGGTGGAGCGCGCAGGGCTGCTTTAGGCATTTCTGGGGAAACTCTATGGTTTTCTCCGACGATCCAGCCATTTGGAACGGAAAACTCTTATGGTACAATACGCACCGTAGTTTTTCACTTCCCAAATGGCTAGAGTGTCCAGGAAAACCATAGAGTTTCCTCGGAAATGCCTAGAGCGGTCGTGCGTGCGCCGCCATTTTGACGACGTCACTTCCGCGTCACTGCATCACCACGTCACTGCGATGTGCGCACGCGGAAGTCCCCTGCTACAGGAAGCTGGGGACTTGGCAACCCTACCTAATCCAGGGATTGTTATGCAGCTGCACCTCCTATTCAATGGACAAGGGAGGTGGGGAGGAGGAGGGGGAACCCTCAGAAAGGTTCAGGAGCTGCGCTTCTGTGAGCTCCTGCTGAATTCAAGGCCCCGGTGTCAGACATACCCTTCCATGAAATCGGAGAGTAGCAAACCTCAGGAAAGCAACACCAGTGAACAAAACAAATTATCAAAGATTTCAGGTTTTCACGGCTGGCATCATCATTAGGGTTTGTAGAATCTTTCGGGCTCAAGTGCCGTATTCTACTGGAGAAAGTTTTTCTTCCAGACATTTCGTTCTCAGCTGCGGAGAACATCCTCAGTGGCGTTGCAGCCGGAGCAGGCGCTCTGACCTTCTTGGCTGCTGTGCAACAAGCCCCACCAAACAATGGGTACATTCACAAACCAATTGCCCTCTCACCACACCCCCTCCAACCTAGAAATAGCAGCTCTCCAGCAGCCCTGGCCTCACTCAATGCACAGCAGCCAAGAAGGTCAGAGCGCCTGCTCCGGCTACAACGCCACTGAGGATGTTCTCCGCAGCTGAGAACGAAATGTCTGGAAGAAAAACTTTCTCCAGTAAAACACGGCACTTGAGCCCGAAAGATTCTACAAACCCTAATGATGATGACAGCAGCCAAGAAGGTCAGAGCGCCTGCTCCGGCTGCAACGCCACTGAGGATGTTCTCCGCAGCTGAGAACGAAACGTCTGGAAGAAAAACTTTCTCCAGTAGAACACGGCACTTGAGCCCGAAAGATTCTACAAACCCTAAAAAACAAACTATGTTTTGGCCAAGGCCAGTTGCCAGTGGGGCCAGGGAAGCGAAAGGTCCAAAGATCCTGGAACTCTTTTGCCGGAATGAAGAAGAAGAAGAAGAAGAATTGCAGATTTATACCCTGCCCTTCTCTCTGAATCAGAGACTCAGGGCAGCTTACAATCTCCTTTATCTTTCCCCCCCACAACAGACACCCTGTGAGGTTAGAGGGCCATCTGACAGCAATGAAGATCCTGTGAATTTAGGGGGAGGTCTTTGTGAGTTTCCTGCATTGTGCAGGGGGTTGGACTAGATGGCCCTGGAGGTCCCTTCCAAGCTCTAGGATTCTATGAGCTGGGTGGGGCTGAGAGGGCTCTCACAGCAGCTGCCCTTTCAAGGACAACCTCTGCCAGAGCTATGGCTGACCCGAGGCCATTCCAGCAGGTGCAAGTGGAGGAGTGGGGAATCAAGCCCGGTTCTCCCAGATAAGAGGTCGCGCACTTCACCACCACACCAAACTGGGTCTCTTCAGGCCTGAAGCCAGCCACTGATAGTCAAAGGGATGCTGTCAAAACTTCTGGTTTTCACCGCAAAACCTTTCCGACCCGGAACAGAGACGCTTGCTCACGCGCCACGAGGGAAGAGGGACGTTGTGGACTTCCCATAAAGTTTTTACAGCTCCGAGCGCATTACTCATACATCTGTTTTTAGTCTCCCTTCCCATCCTCCGGTACATTAGCTACTATGGAAACACTGAAGCAGTCCTTCGAGGTGGAGTTTGATGACCGCAGCAGCGGCTGTGGATCAGATCCCACGCTGAGATGTGTGGAACCCTCCCTGGGAATCCAAAACAGATGCTATAGGCTGGGGGCAGGGGGGCAAACTGTGGGTTCTTTCCCATGTATTGGGTGGCTCTCTTTTGTCAAACCAATTTTATTATTGCAATGTATTGTAACAATATTTATAGAGCATTGAAAAAAGCACTAAAGCAAAAATAATACCAATACATCACTTTTCACCCCTTCCATCCCCTTTATTTTGACCCCCACCGGTGTTTACTTAAATTGCTAAAAATACAAGGTAGTATCTCTTTAAAAAAAACACCTTATACTCTATCCTCTTAACCTTATCAAAAAAGATACTAGTAGTCCAATAAAAACAAAAGCCAAAAAAGGGGAAAAAACCAATTCCATTTCTTTATAATTATTACTATAGTCCACCATTCCACAAAACTTCAATTATTTTCAAACATCACTAAATGTCCCTTTACTTTCCAATGTTTTTCAACATAGATTTGAAATTTCTCCCACTCCATTTTAAACTTCTCCAAATCTTTTAAGATTCTTGTAAGTTTGTCCATTTCACTCCAAGACATAACTTTTAAAATCCAGCCCCATTTTTCTGGTATTTTATCTTGCTTCCATAGCTGCGCATGCAATATTCTTGCAGCTGAAAGTAGATACCACACAATAGTTCTATCGAATTTGAGAAAACTTTCTGTTTGTAATCCCAACAAAAACACGTCTGGAGATCTCTTAACGTCGTAACCTAAAATTTTTGACATTTCTTTCTGAATCATGTGCCAGGATTGTCTTGCCTTTTCACACGACCACCACATGTGGTTGAAAGAACCTTCCTGCTTTTTACACTTCCAACATCTGTATTGTGTGGCTCTCGAAGCTGGCTCGGAGAAGGCATTTGTCTCTTTAAATCACTTCTCCAAGCCAAGCCAGCTGGCGGCTTGAAAAAGGCATTAAAAGTTGAAGTTGCTGTCTTTCTACCTCTCACTCCTCATCTATCCATCCATTCATTCATCCATCATCCAGGGCCTTTTTTGTAGGAAAGGCCCAGCAGGAATTCATTTGCATATTAGGCTACACCCCCTGATGCCAAGCCAGCCAGAACTGCGTTCCTCTATCTATCTTCATCATCATCATCATCATCATCTATCTATCATCTATCTATCCACCTATCCACCTATCCATCCATCCATCCGTCTGTCTGTCTATCTATCCATCTATCCATCCATCCACCCTTCCGTCTATCTGTCTATCATCTTCCTTCCTTCCTTCCTTCCTTCCTTCCTTCCTTCCTTCCTCCCTTCCTTCCGCAAGTTTGGCCAACCCTGCTATAGGCATCGCCGGCCCTAAGGCACATGGCACCCCAGGCAGGCTCCCTGCCCGGCGCGTGCCCCCCCGTCACCCTCCCTCCCCCTGCCACGCCGTGCTCTATCACGCCCCCCCCCGCCCCCGTGACAAGGCTGGGCCCTACTGGCTTCGAGGCCGCTGTGCATTTTCTGAAGCCAGTGTGGGAGGAGTCTTCTCTCCTCTCCTTTTTGGAGCCAGACGTGAGGAGGAGCGAAGCTGGCTTCAGAAAACGAAGCAGCCAGTAGGGCCCAACCTTGTTGCGGCGAGCTTTGGGGGAGGGGGGGCAGGAATGCAGTGGAAGGGTCTGCTGGCAGTGGCAGCCAGTTTGGTGTAGTGGTTAAGTGTGCGGACTCTTATCTGGGAGAACCGGGTTTGATTCCCCACTCCTCCACTTGCAGCTGCTGGAATGGCCTTGGGTCAGCCATAGCTCTGGCAGAGGTTGTCCTTGAAAGGGCAGCTGCTGTGAGAGCCCTCTCCAGCCCCACCCACCTCACAGGGTGTCTGTTGTGGGGGAAGAAGGTGAAGGAGATGGTGAGCCGCTCTGAGACTCTTCGGAGTGGAGGGCGGGATATAAATCCTATATCTTCATCTACCTCACAGGGTGTCTGTTGTGGGGGAGGAAGGTGAAGGAGATTGTGAACCGCTCTGAGACTCTTTGGAGTGGAGGGCGGGATATAAATCCAATATCTTCATCTACCTCACAGGGTGTCTGTTGTGGGGGAGGAAGGTAAAGGAGATGGTGAGCCGCTCTGAGGCTGTTCGGAATGGAGGGCAGGATATAAATCCAATATCTTCATCTACCTCACAGGGTGTCTGTTGTGGGGGAGGAAGGGAAAGGAGATTGTGAGCCGCTCTGAGACTCTTTGGAGTGGAGGGCGGGATATAAATCCAATATCTTCTTCTTCAGCAGCGGCAACGGCGGTGGAAGGGGGGAGGGGCAAATTAGGTGATTGTCTTGGGCACTGGGAGGGGGGGAGCCCAATTAGGCGCCCTCCCCTCCCGGCGCCCTAAGCAACTGCCTAGTTTGCCTAGTGGGCGAGCCGGCCCTGGCTATAGGCCTACAAGCCAGAGAAAGTGCCACAAGGTGATGAGGATCCCATGTTATCTCCAACAGAAAAAGAAAGATGGAATCACTTGTGGGCTGATCCATGGGGACGCGTGGGTCAGGGGTGCATTTTCATGTTGCACGAGCGATATTGAAAGGTTTTTCTTCTCCCCCCCTGGCCCTCTGCATAGGGTTGCCAATCCCCAGGTGGGGGCAGGGGATTCCCCCAGTTTGGAGGCCTTCCCCCCCGCCCCGCTTCAGGGTCATCAGAAAGCGGGGGGAGGGGAGGGAAATGTCTGCTGGGAACTCTGTTATTCCCTATGGAGACTTATTTCCATAGGAAATAATGCAGAATTGATCCGCGGGTATCTGAGGCTCTTGGAGGGGGGCTGTTATTTGATATAGAGGCACCAAATTTTCTGTGTAGCATCCAGTGTCTCTTTTCAAAATACCCTCCAAGTTTCAAAAAGTTTGGACCAGGGGGTCCAATTCTATGAGCCCCAAAAGAAGGTGCCCCTCTCCTTCATTATTTCCTATGGAAGGAAGGCATTTTAAAAGGTATGCGGTCCCTTTAAATATGATGGCCAGAACTCCCTTTGGAGTTCAGTTATGCTTGTCACACCCTGGCTCCTGGCTCCACCCCCATGCCTCCTGGCTCCACCCCCCAGTCTCCTGGCTCCACCCCCCAAAGTTTCCAGATATTTCTTGAATTGGACTTGGCAACCCTACCTCTGCATAAGCGGAAGATGGTAGAGCGTTTGAGCCAATCCCTTCTCTAAGGAGAGAGCTCTTTAAAAGGATTCTGCAGGACGATTAAGGCTGCCGAGGGAAGAAGAAAACCGCAAGCCGAAGAAAGCCGCAGGCCGAAGAAAGCCTTAATCCAGATTAGAGTTGCCATGTCTGACTCAAGAAATCTCTGGAGACATTGGGGGCGGAGCCAGGAGATTTGTGGGGGTGGAGCCAGGAACAGTGGTGTGACAGGCACGACTGAACGCTGAGGGGAGTTCTGGCCGTCACATTTAAAGGGACCGCGTACCTTTTAAATGCCTTCCCTCCGTTGGAAATAAGCGAGGAAAGGGGCGTCTTCTTTTGGGGCTCGCAAATTGGACCCCTCTGGTTCAATACTTTTGAAACGTGGCAGGTGTTTTGAAGAGCGGCCCACGATGTCATGCTGAAAATGTGGCGCCTCCACCTCAGAAAAGAGCCCCCCAGAGCCCCCACAAATCAATTCTCCATCATATCTTATGGGAATCAGCCTACCTAAAGTATAATGGAGTGCCCAGCAGACATTGCCTTCCCCGCTTCTGCTTTCGGATGACCCTGAAGTGTGGGGGGGGGAGGGAGTCCTGCCCCCACCAGGGTATTGGCAACCCTAATTCTGGGGGATCTCCAGATCCCACCCGGAAGCTGGCATTTCTAGTCCCAGTGATGTAGCTGGAAACAGACTAAACCACCATCATGCCATTATTTCCTATCTGCCCCCCCCCCTTTAAATGGACCCCCACAAGAATTGCTGTCGGGTGCATCGTTCTTTTAACCAGGGTAGACTTTAGATATAGCAAAGTACACCGCCACCTGCTGGTTGTTAAACAGGTTGTTTAAGAAGTGCTCTTGTATACGGAAGCTTAGACCCATAGCAAAACTTCGTTGGTCTTTAACAGGGGTAGCCAAACTTGCCTAATATTGGCAAGGGTATTGGCAACCCTAATTCTGGGGGATCTCCAGATCCCACCCGGAAGCTGGCATTTCTAGTCCCAGTGATGTAGCTGGAAACAGACTAAACCACCATCATGCCATTATTTCCTATCTGCCCCCCCCCCTTTAAATGGACCCCACAAGAATTGCTGTCGGGTGCATCGTTCTTTTAACCAGGGTAGACTTTAGATATAGCAAAGTACACCGCCACCTGCTGGTTGTTAAACAGGTTGTTTAAGAAGTGCTCTTGTATACGGAAGCTTAGACCCATAGCAAAACTTCGTTGGTCTTTAACAGGGGTAGCCAAACTTGCCTAATATAAGAGCCCCATAGAATAAATGTCAGATGTTTGAGAGCAGAAAGACAAGGAAGGGTCAGTCAAGAAGAAGACGACTGCAGATTTATACCCCGCCCTTCTCTCTGAATCAGAGACTCTGAGCAGCTTACAATCTCCTATATCTTCTCCCCCCATAACAGACACCCTGTGAGGTGGGAGCAGATTTATACCCCGCCCTTCTCCCTGAAACTGAGACTCAGAGCGGCTCACAATCTCCTATGTCTTCTCCCCCCACAACAGACACCCTGTGAGGTGGGGGCAGATTTATACCCCGCCCTTCTCCTTGAATCAGAGTCTCAGAGCGGCTCACAATCTCCTCTATCTTCTCCCCCCACAACAGACACCCTGTGAGGTGGGTGGGGCTGAGAGGGCTCTCACAGCAGCTGCCCTTTCAAAGACAACCTCTGCCAGAGCTATGGCTGACCCAAGGCCATTCCAGCAGCTGCAAGTGGAGGAGTGGAGAATCAAACCCGGTTCTCCCAGATAAGAGTCCATACACTTAACCACTACTCCAAACTGGCTCTCCTGGGTGCCTCCAGCTGGGACTTTTGCTAGGGTTACCAAGTCCCTCCATTGGAAGTGACATCATCATGCCAGGGATGCTCTAGGACTGATGCTAAAACTCCATGGTGCCATAGAGTTTTACTATGATTCCTAGAGCATCACACTGTGCACGCTCTAGGATCTGCCGTAAAACTCTGGTACTAAGTCCTACAGCTTCCCTGGCAGGACATCCCTGGCACGATAAAGTCACCGCGCTGGGCCCAGCACGCGACAATGGGGGTCTCTGGGGGCAAAAGGGGTCCCCCTAGCAGCTTGCTCCCTGCTAGCTAGGGTTGCCAATCCCCAGGTGAGGGCAGGGGATCCCCCGGTTTAGAGGCCCTCCCCCTGCTTCAGGTTCGTCAGAAAGCGGGGGAGGGAAATGTCTGCTGGGAACTCTGTTATTCCCTATGGAGATTTATTCCCATAGAAAATCATGGAGAATTGATCCGCGGGTATCTGGGGCCCTGGGGGGGGCGGTTTTTTGGGGTAGAGGCACCAGAGTTTCAGTATAGCATCTAGAGCCTCTCCCCAAAATACCCCCCAAGTTTCAAAAAGATTGGACCAGGGGGTCCAATTCTATGAGCTCCAAAAGAAGGTGCCCCTATCCTTCATGATTTCCTAGGGAAGGAAGGCATTGAAAAGGTGCGCCGTCCCTTTAAATGTGATGGCCAGAACTCCCTTTGGAGTTCAGTTATGCTTGTCACAGCCTTGATCTTGGCTCCACCCCTAATGTCTCCCGGCTCCACCCTCAAAGTCTCCTGGCTCCACCCCCAAAGTCCCCAGATATTTCTTGCATTGGACTTGGCAACCCTACTGCTAGCAGGTTCGGGCCCTCCAGACTGGGGGATCATCCGTCCCCAGCAGGAGATTGGCAACAGAACCACTACAGCCTGAAGATCTTCACCATCTGACTCAAGTTAACCTCTGGGTGTCTGCAAGACAACGTTCTTGCCCAACTGGGGGTTGGCAACTGTATTTGCAGGGTTAGGCCCCCAAAGAACAGGAATACCTGCTGCCTGGCTAAGCGACTCTGAAAGAGAGATTGGAGAAGCACCTGCAACTATTCCAGGCATGTGCTGGGGTTAGAGGGTGGGAATGGAGCAAAGAGGCAAAGAACAAGACCCACCCTGCACCACAGGCTGCGCGTTGCCGTGTCAGTTTGTAGCAGCCAGAATAAACAGGAATCCTGTGATGTGGCAAAGAATAATCGCTTTTTAATCTAGCAAGCGCTTTCATGGCCTGGGTTGGGGTGGCTAAACTTGCTTAATGAAAGAGCCACATAGAATAAATATCAGATGCTTTGAGAGCCACAAGATATGAACACCAGATGTTTGAGAGCAGCAAGGAAGGAAGGAAGGAAGGAAGGAAGGAAGGAAGGAAGGAAGGAAGGAAGGAAGGAAGGAAGGAAGACTGCAGATTTATACCCTGCCCTTCTCTTTGAATCAGCGGCTCAGAGCAGCTCACAATCTCCGTTATCTCCTTCCCCCACAACAGACACCCTGTGAGGTGAGTGGGGCTGAAAGAGCTCTCACAGCAGCTGCCCTTTTCAAGGACAACTCCTGCAAGAGCTATGGCTGACCCAAGCCCATTCCAGCAGGTACAAGTGGAAGAGTGGGGAATCAAACCCGGTTCTCCCAGATAAGAGTCCGCGCACTTCACCACTGCACCAAACTGGCTCTCCAAATAGGAAGGGAGGGAAGGAGGGAGGAAAATAGATAGTGGGGGAGGGAGAGGTGGAAAGAAAGCAACAACTTAGGGGAGAGTGGGACACAAATGTAATAAAATAAACTTTAAATACATTCTCCAAGCTGCCGGCTGGCTTGGCTTGGAGAATGCATTTCAAGAGAGAAACCAGCCGATGGGGTGGGGGGGTGGCCACAAGTGAGAGCCACGCAATATGTGTTGAAAGAGCCACAAGTGGCTCCCAAACCACAGTGTGGTCACGCCTGCCCTCAACAAAAGTCTAAGGTTGTCCTCAACAAATGCTTCCCGGAGTGGCAGGAAGGGAGTGAGAAAACACGAAAGTCTCATTTGGAGTACTGTGTGCAATTCTGGTCGCCGCACCTCAAAAAGGATATTATAGCATTGGAAAAAGTGCAGAAAAAGGCAACTAGAATGGTTAAAGGGCTGGAGCACTTTCCCTATGAAGAAAGGTTGAAACGCTTGGGGCTCTTTAGCTTGGAGAAACGTCGACTGCGGGGTGACACGATAGAGGTTGACAAGATTATGCACGGGATGGAGAAAATAGAGAAAGAAGTCCTTTTCTCCCTTTCCCACAATACAAGAACTCGTGGGCATTCGATGAAATTGCTGAGCAGTCGGGTTAAAACGGATAAAAGGAAGTACTTCTTCACCCAAAGGGTGATTAACATGTGGAATTCACTGCCACAGGAGGTGGTGGCGGCCACAAGCATAGCCAGCTTCAAGAGGGGGTTAGATAAAAATATGGAGCAGAGGTCCATCAGTGGCTATTAGCCACAGTGTGTGTGTGTGTGTGTGTGTGTATAAATTTTTTTTGGCCACTGTGTGACACAGAGTGTTGGACTGGATGGGCCATTGGCCTGATATAACATGGCTTCCCTTATGTTCTTATGTCACACAGAGTGTTGGACTGGATGGGCCATTGGCCTGATCCAACATGGCTTTCCTTATGTTCTTATGTGACACAGAGTGTTGGACTGGATGGGCCACTGGCCTGATCCAACATGGCTCCTCTTATGTTCTTATGTGACACAGAGTGTTGGACTGGATGGGCCATTGGCCTGATCCAACATGGCTTCTCTTATGTTCTTCTGTGACCCAGAGTGTTGGACTGGATGGGCCATTGGCCTGATCTAACATGGCTTCTCTTCTTATGTTCTTATGAAGGGAAGGAGACAACTGGTGTGGTGGGGTGGTGGATTCGATCCCAGTTCTAGCAGATCCTAGTCCAGTTGTCAGAGTAATGTCACAACACACCGCACCACCGATTTCTGCACGCACACTGAGAGAAGGCGGTGGGGAAGATTTCTTTTCAACACCGGGGGGGGGGGGGTCAGAGGCTCTGGCCCCACCTCTAGGGCTACCAACTCCCAGGTGTGGCCTGGAGTTTGTTTTTTTTTCCAGAATTACAATTGATCTCCATATGACAGAGATGAGCTCACCCTGGAGGAAATGGGACCTGCGGTGGTGTAACATAGGGTGGATTTTGTGGTATAACATAGATTTAAGGCTGCCCGTCCCCAGGTAGGGGCAGGGGATCCCCCGGTTTGGAGGCCCTCCCCCTGCTTCAGGGTCATCAGAAAGCTGAGGAGGGGGTAAGGCAATGTTGCTGGGCACTCTATTATTCCCTATGGAGACCGATTCCCACAGGGTATAATGGAAAATTGATATGTGGGTATCTGGGGCCTGGGGTGGGGACTTTTTTTTTGAGGTAAAGGCACCAGATTTTCAGCACCGCATCTGGTTCCTCTCCTCAAAATAACCCCCGAGTTTGAAAACGATTGGACCAGGGGGTCCACTTCTAGGAGCCAAAAAGGTGCCCCCAAAAAGGTGCCCCTATTCTTCATTATTCCAAACGGAGGGAAGGCATTTAAAAGGAGTGCGGTCCCTTTAAATGTGATGGCCAGAACTCCCTTTGGAGTTCAATTGTGCTTGCCACACCCTTGCTCCTGGCTCCACCCCCAAAGTCCCCAGATATTTCTTGAGTCAGACTTGGCAACCCTACATAGAGTTTAGGTGACTCTGCCCCCAAACCTCCAGGATACCTGGAGATTTTGGAGGTAGAGCCGGGGGGGGGGGGGGTGGTTTATGAAGGGGAGAGACCTCAGCAGTCCACAAGACCATAGATTCTAGGGTTGCCAATCCCCAGGCGAGGGCAGGGGATCCCTGGTTTGGAGGCTCTCCCCCCGCTTCAGGGTGATCAGAAAGGGGGGAGGAGGAGGGAAACGTCTGCTGGGCACTCCATTATTCCCTATGGAGACCGATTCCAATCGAGTATAATGGAGAATTGATCTGTGGGTATCTGGGGCTCTGGGGGGCCCTGTTTTTTGAGGTAGAGGCAACAAATTTTCAGCATAGCATCCAGTGCATCTCCTCAAAACACCCTCCGTGTTTTGGATTATACTTTTTCGTTTCTTTGTGAATGAATAAGAAGGACTATCATGAAGACGGACTGCAATCATAGCTTTTGGTATTTTTTTTTTTTTTGCTTTGTTATGAAGAAAGATTCTTTAATAGATAGAGTTTATTACCTTATAACAAATTAAATAAAATAGTAATAGGGAGTTGTTTGTTGAGGGGGTTGGCACGGCCGGGGGCCACCAAAAGGGGGGTGGGGGGGGGGAGAAAATGTTATATATGTGTATTAACTTTTAAGAACAAATGATACTATGCTACTACAACATATTACATTATAATAAATTGTTTTAAACAGGAAAACACCCTCCGTGTTTCAAAAAGATTGGACCCGGAGACTCAGTTCTACGAGCCCCAAAAGAAGGTGCCCCTATCCTTCATTATTTCCAATGGAGGGAAGGCGTTTAAAAGGCGTGCGGTCTCTTTAAATGTGATGGCCAGAACTCCCTTTGGAGTTCAATGATGCCTGTCACAACCTTACTCCTGGCTCCACCCCTTAACGTTTCCTGGCTCCACCCCAAAGTCTCCCGGCTTCACCCCTAGAATCCCTGGATATTTCTTGAATTGGACCTGGTCATCCTATCTCCAGGGGAACTGATCTCTGCAGTTTCCAGAAGAGCAGTAATTCTGGGAGACCTCCAGGCCAGTTGGCAAGGCTATTCTTTCTTGTCTCGCGGTTCTGGTCTTCCTGCTGCCATCTGGGGATTCAAAGGTTGTGCCCTGGGCCTGGGAGGGCATCTTAGGCAATATCCCGATTCCAGATATGCTTCCTTGGAAGCGATTCCGGCGCTGCAGTTCAGGACGCTTTCAAGAAGTATGCATTTCCACACCTTTTCCCCCACAGCCATTCCTCTATCCTGTAATCTGCATGTTCGGCGGTGCCCAAGTATATACAACTCCGCCGATGAGCATACAAAGTTGCTTTCTGCTGAGTGACATCACCGAGACGGTTGGCTTCTCCTCGGCTTCCTTCTGCCTCTAATCCGCACTCAGGTTTTCAGCAACATGAGACTCCACCTGGCTATCGCAGGACTGGAGAACCAGGTTTAACTAAGGGTTGCCAAGTCCAATTCAAGAAACATCTGGGGACTTTGCGGGTGGAGCCAGGAGACTTTGGGGGTGGAAGAAGAAGAAGAAGAAGAAGAAGAAGAAGAAGAAGAAGAAGAAGAAGAAGAAGGAAGAAGAAGAAGAAGAAGAAGAAGAAGAAGAAGAAGAAGAAGAAGAAGAAGAAGATTTATACCCCACCTTTCTCTCTGAATCAGAGACTCAGAGAGGCTTACAGTCTTCTATGTCTTCTCCCCCCACAGCGGGCACCATGTGAGGTGGGTGGGGCTGAGAGGGCTCTAGAAGAAGAAGAATTGCAGATTTACACCCCACCTCTCTCTCTGAATCAGAGACTCAGAGTGGCTTACAATCTCCTGTATCTTCTCCCCCCACAACAGACACCCTGAGAGATGGGTGGGGCTGAGAGGGCTCTAGAAGAAGAAGAAGAAGAATTGCAGATTTACACCCCACCTCTCTCTCTGAATCAGAGACTCAGAGCGGCTTACAATCTCCTACATCTTCTCCTCCCCCACAATAGACACCCTGGGAGGTGGGTGGGGCTGAGAGAGCTCTAGAAGAAGAGGAAGAATTGTAGATTTATACCCCGCCCTTCTCTCTGAATCAGAGACTCAGAGCGGCTTACAATCTCCTATGTCTTCTTCCCCCACAACAGACGCCCTGAGAGGTGCGTGGGGCTGAGAGGACTCTAAAAGAAGAAGAAGAATTGCAGATTTATACCCCACCTCTTTCTCTTAATCAAAGACTCAGAGTGGCTTACAGTCTCCTATATCTTCTCCCCCCACAACAGGCACCCCGTGAGGTGGGTGGGGCTGAGAGGGCTCTCACAGCAGCTGCCCTTTCAAGGACAACCTCGGCCAGAGCTATGGCTGACCCAAGGCCATTCCACAGGTGCAAGCGGAGGAGTGGGGAATCAAACCCAGTTCTCCCAGATAAGAGTCCGCACACTTCACCACTACACCAAACTGGCTCTCTGGAAACTTTGGGGGTGGAGCCAGAAGCAAGGTTGTGACAAGTACAATTGAGTTCCAAAAGGAGTTCTGGCCATTACATTTAAAAGGACAGCACACGTTTTAAATGCCTTCCCTCTATTGGAAATGATGAAGGATTGGGGCACCTTCTTTTGGGGCTCACAGAATTGGACCCCCTGGTCCAATCTTTTTGAAACCTGGAAGGTACTTTGAGGAGAGGCACCGGATGCTATGCTGCAAATTTGGTGTCTCCTCCTCAAAGAACAGGCCCTCCAGAGCCCTTGATACCCGCGGATCGATTCTTCATTAGACCCTATGGGAATCAGTCTCCATAGGAAATAATGAAGTGCCCAGCGGACATTTCCCTCCCCCCACCCGCTTTCTGATGACCCTGAAGTGGGGGGAGGGTCTCCAAACCCTGGATCCCCTGCCCCCACCTGGAGATTGGCAACACTAGTTTAACTACACCTTATCGAGAAGATCCTCCAGATAGAGAGATTAGAACATAGGGGAGGGATGGTGGCTCAGTGGTAGAGCATCTGCTTGGAAGCAGAAGGTCCCAGGTTTAAGACCTTTAAGACCAACAAAGTTTTGTTCAGAATGACTGGTGCTTGCACAGGTGACCTTTCCTTTCCTTTCCTTTCCTTAGCGTAATGTGGGAAGGTAAAAGCACTCTCCTGTCGAACTCTGCCCTTGGAAACCGGGCTGCTGCTACCCAAGCGGTTATGCCGGGCAAGAGGAGACAGGTGGATCTGAGTCACCGGGATGTGCTGAGACAGGTGTTGCGGAGGCCAGACCAGGAGAGGGCCGGGCGTGGCCCTTTTACACCATCCCTCTTCCCCTTCCATCGTCAGCATCCCCGTCCTAATTACAGGAGACCTTTGTCTTGCGAAGGAGAAGAAAGGGAGGCCTGGATTTGAAGTCGGAGGGAAAAGAGGGAAAGCAAAGGCCACGTCCTTTGATCCTTGAAACGGGGTTGCCAACCCCCAGGTGGCACCTGGAGATCTCCTGCTATCTAGGGTTGCCAATCCCCAGGTGGGGGCAGGGGATCCCCCGGTTTGGAGGCCCTCCCCCCGCTTCAGGGTCATCAGAAAGCCGGGGGAGGGAAGGGAGAATGTCTACTGGGCTCTCCATTGTTCCCTATGGAGGCCAATTCCTATAGGGCATTGGCAGGTATCTGGGGCTCAATTTTTTTGAAGTAGAGGCACAAAATCTTTTGAGGTAAAGGCACCAAATTTGCAGCAGAGCATCCAATGCCTCTCCTCATAAGACCCTCCGAGTTTCAAAAAGGTTGGACTGCGGGGTCCAATTCTATGAGCCCCCAAAGAAGGTGCCCCTATCCATTTTTTCCAAGGAGGGCAGGCATTTAAAAGTTCTGGAGGGTTGTTAAAAGCTTGGTGTAGTGGGGAAGTGCATGGACTCTTATCTGGGAGAACCGGGTTTGATTCCCCACTCCTCCGCTTGCACCTGCTAGCATGGTCTTGGGTCAGCCGTAGCTCTCGCAAAGGTTGTCCTTGAAAGGGCAACTTTTGGGAGAGCTCTCTCAGCCCACCCACCTCACAGGGTGTCTGTTGTGGGGAAGTAGATAAAGGAGATTGTAAGCCACCCTGAGTCTCTGATTCAGAGAGAAGGGCAGGGTATAAATCTGCAATTCTTCTTATTCTTCTACTTCCTTCCTTCCTTCCTTCCTTCCTTCCTTCCTTCCTTCCTTCCTTCCTTCCTTCCTTCCTTCCTTCCTTCCTTCCTTCTTCCTTCCTTCCTTCCTTCCTGTCTTGTGGCTCTCAAACATCTGATGTTCATGCCTTGTGGCTTTCAAACATCTGACGTTTACTCTATGTGGTTCTTATGTAAAGCAGTTTGGCCACTCCAGCTGTGGGCCAATCACTCTCCTTAAGCCTAGCCTACCTCCCAGGGCTGTTGTGACACCGGGGTGGGGAGACACGTTTTGCCGCTCTCAGCTTCTTGGAAGAAGTGTGCGATTAATGTGTGCTCAACCGATCTACCTCTCAGCTCTTTCGGAAGTTTGTGATGTGTTTGGATGCGTTGCAAGATGCACAGTACGGCGGCCACCCACCTCAATGCACCTCTGTGAAGACGGAAGCTGCCAGACTGAATAACCGGAACGTGAAAAAAAGGCCACAGGCTGTCGCAAACACCAATTACGATGAAACGGCACTGTTAAGAAACAAATGCATAAACTAATTTATATTGCAAAAACACGACGTGTCATCGTACTACTATCAAAATATGAGCATTTCTAAAGTAAACAAGTAGGCTATCAATCATGCACAAAAGGCACGAAAGATCCACAGAAGGAAAAACAAGTCCTTATATGAAATTGTTCACACTGCCTTCAGCCGCCTTTAAAGGCGATCTTTGCTTGAAGGCCGACGAACTCGTGAGCAGCGTTCCCTCTAAGCTGAGTTAGTGTGAGCTAGCTCACAGTTTTTTTCACCTCCAGCTCACACATTTTTGTCTTAGCTCGGGAAGCCCGGTACAAGCTTGGCCCAGTACAAGAAGTAGAAGAAGAAGATATTGGATTTATATCCCGCCCTCCACTCCGAAGAGTCTCAGAGCGGCTCACAATCTCCTTTCCCTTCCTCCCCCACAACAGACACCCTGTGAGGTAGATGAAGATATTGGATTTATATCCCGCCCTCCACTCCGAAGAGTCTCAGAGCGGCTCACAATCTCCTTTCCCTTCCTCCCCCACAACAGACACCCTGTGAGGTAGATGAAGATATTGGATTTATATCCCGCCCTCCACTCCGAAGAGTCTCAGAGCGGCTCACAATCTCCTTCACCTTCCCCCCCCCACAACAGACACCCTGTGAGGTAGATGAAGATATTGGATTTATATCCCGCCCTCCACTCCGAAGAGTCTCAGAGCGGCTCACAATCTCCTTCACCTTCCTCCCCCGCAACAGACACCCTGTGATGTAGATGAAGACAATATTGGATTTATATCCCGCCCTCCACTCCAAAGAGTCTCAGAGCGGCTCACAATCTCCTTTCCCTTCCTCCCCCACAACAGACACCCTGTGAGGTAGATGAAGATATAGGATTTATATCCCACCCTCCACTCCGAAGAGTCTCAGAGCGGCTCACAATCTCCTTTACCTTCCCCCCCCCCACAACAGGCACCCTGTGAGGTAGATGAAGATATTGGATTTATATCCCGCCCTCCACTCCGAAGAGTCTCAGAGTGGCTCACAATCTCCTTTACCTTCCTCCCCCACAACAGACACCCTGTGAGGTGGGTGAGGCTGACAGAGCTCTCCCAGAAGCTGCCCTTTTCAAGGACAGAGTCTCAGAGCGGCTCACAATCTCCTTTACCTTCCTCCCCCACAACAGACACCCTGTGAGGTGGGTGG
Source organism: Heteronotia binoei (assembly GCF_032191835.1). Lineage (NCBI taxonomy): Eukaryota > Metazoa > Chordata > Lepidosauria > Squamata > Gekkonidae > Heteronotia > Heteronotia binoei. The sequence continues at coordinate 140,671,480 of NC_083228.1, read as the reverse complement.
GGCTGGAGAGGGCTCTCCCAGCAGCTGCCCTTTCAAGGACAACTCCTGCAAGAGCTATGGCTGACCCAAGGCCATGCTAGCAGGTGCAAGTGGAGGAGTGGAGAATCAAACCCAGTTCTCCCAGATAAGAGTCTGCACACTTAACCACTACACCAAAATGGCTCTCCTGCAAGCTAATTTATGCAGTAGTCCAGGCCTCATTTTGGACAGGAGCTCACAGGAGTGGAACTTATGGTTGCCAAGTCCCCCTTGGCCTCTGGCGGCAGACTTTTTTCGCTTGCGCAATGTGTGCGCGGTGCAATGACATCTCCTGGAAGAGAGATCATCACGCTGGTGATGCCTTGCACCAGCTGATTTAGGTGTTTCCGGGAAAACTCTGTGGTTTTCCTGGACACTCTAGCAATTTGGGAGGGTAAAATTCTACGGTACCTATTATACCATAGAATTTTCCCTTACAAATTCCTAGCGATCCGGGAATACTATAGAGTTTTCCCAGAAATGGCTAGAGCAGCCGGCACAGGCGTCACCAGTGCAATGACGTCACTTCCGGGTGATGTCATCACGCCGGTGATGTCAAGGGACGCTCCCCCCACTGGCCCAATGTGGGCCCGCAAGTTGGAAACCTACAGGGCGGGAGATTCCCTGCCTGGCCCGGGCGCTTGGTAGTCCTAGTGGAACCTCTAAATTTTATTGTGCTCTTTCTTACTTAACCCTCTCCCTCCACACAAATACTTGCTTCCGGGCTTCATTGTTCAACCCCCCCCCCCCCCCCGAGAATTTGGCTGACTTTCTAATATTTCTCCTCACAAAAAAAATAGTTAAATAACCAAAACATAGAAAGCAAAGAGATGGAAATCTTCATCATACCACTGTGGCCACACAGGAGAAAGTAATTGAAAAAGTATGATATGGAGTCAGTTTTGACTATGGGATGGGGAGGGACGGTGGCTCAGTGGTAGAGCATCTGCTTGGGAAGCAGAAGGTCCCAGGTTCAATCCCCGGCATCTCAAAAAAAGGGTCCAGGCAAATAGGTGTGAAAAACAGCTTGAGACCCTGGAGAGTCGCTGCCAGTCTGAGAAGACAATACTGACTTTGATGGACCAAAGGTTTGATTCAGTATAAGGCAGCTTCATATGTTCATATGACAATTCTAATTCAAGAAGCATTTTAAGGTAGATGCTGAGCTGATATAATTTCTGGTGATGTCACGGGCGTGTGGCATACGCAAAAGAGTTGTGTGAATGAGTTCTGCTAATCCTGCAACTCTATTATTCCCTATGGAGTCCAATTCCCATGGGGTATAATAGTGAATTGATCTGTGGGTATCTGGGGCTCTGGGGCCCTTAGAGCACTGTAGACGAAGGCTGAGAGCCTACAGACAAGAGGGGTATCTGGTTCTGGGCAGTTGTTTTTTTGAGATAGAAGCATCAAATTTGCAGCAAACCATCTGTTGCTTCTCCTCAAAACACCCTCTGAGTTTTAAAAAGATTGGACCAGGGGGTCCAATGCTATGAGCCCCCAAAGAAGGTGCCCTCATCCATTGCTTCCAATGGAGGGAAGGCATTTAAAAAGGTGTGCGGTCCCTTTAAATGCGATGGCCAGAACTCCCTTTGGAGTTCGATTATGCCTGTCACAGCCTTGCTCCTAGTTCCAACCCCAAAGTCTCCTGGCTCCACCCCCAGAGTCCCCAGATATTTCTTGAATTGGACCTGGCCACCCTACTTTACACTCTCAATTGCCCCTCCGTCGGCCCAGGAGAGAGGTGGAAGCATCAGCCCAAGAGGTGGGACACGGTGATTCCTGGATAGAAATTATATCGTAAGGATAGGGAAGGAAGGGTTGGAGGTGGGGTGGCTCTGTATGTCAGAGAGGGCATACGGTTCAGTAAGACTGAGGTCAGAGAATTAGATTCCCTTCTAGAAATGCTTTGGGTTGAAATAGAGGGCCCAAAAGGAAATTTAACTATGGGAGTTTGTTATCGCCCACCAAATCAAAAGATAGAGGACGACTGCAATATGACGGAATGCTTAAAGATAGTGGCTAGACGTAAAAACTGTGTTGTCATAGGTGATTTTAACTACCCGCAGATTGATTGGGTCAATATGTGTTCTGGTCGAGAGAAAGAGATTGAATTTCTAGATGCTCTCAATGACTGTGCTATGGAGCAGATGGTCTCTGAACCTACCAGGGGTGGGGCGATCCTGGATTTGGTCCTAAGTAATGCCCAAGACTTGGTGAGAGATGTAAAAGTGATCGCACCGCTTGGGAGCAGTGACCATAATGTTATTGATTTCACCCTTTGTCTAAATAGAGATTTGCCCCAAAAGACCAGCACAAACACGTTTAACTTTAAAAGGGGTAAATTCTCTGAGATTAGGAGGCATGTGAAGAGGAAACTGAAAGGAAAGGTAAATACAGTCAAAACCCTTGGGGAAGCTTGGATGCTATTTAAAACTACAATCCTAGAAGCTCAGATAAAATATATACCACAAGTTAGGAAAGGTACAAACAGGTATAAGAAAAGGCCTGCATAGTTAAAAAACAAAGTAATGGAAGCTGTAAAAGGTAAGAAGGACTCCTTTAAGCGGTGGAAAGCTAGTCCAAGTGAGATTAATAAAAGGGAACACAGGCTGTGGCAAATCAAAAGCAAGGCTGTGATCAGGCAGGCAAAAAGGGACTATGAGGAGCATATTGCAAAAAAACCAAGAACAATTTCTTCAAATATATTAGAAGCAGGAAATCAGCCAGAGAGGCAATGGGACCCTTGGATGACCAAGGGGTCAAAGGATTACTGAAGGAGGATAGGGAAATGGATGAGTAGCTGAATGCATTTTTTGCCTTCGTCTTCACAGTGTGTGTGTGTGTGTGTGCGCATATATATATATAAAATTTTGGCCACTGTGTGACACAGAGTGTTGGACTGGATGGGCCATTGGCCTGATCCAACATGGCTTCTCTTCTGTTCTTATGTTCTTAACAGGCAGTTATTTTAAATTGGGGGTGTCGAACTCATCTGTTTATGAGGGCCAGATCTGACATTTATGTCAAGGTCTCATTTATTTGTTGGGATGGGCCATGTTGGGTTGGGCTGAACCACGTCAAGCTGGGCCATGTGTGTACCTGTTTAAGATTCGGTAGCAAAGATATAAATTTTATAAAGAACACAGACAAACACAAATATATATATTTTTTTAAAAATTAAACATGCTTATAACATTAGCACTCATTGGTCTTAAAGATGCTTTCTTTGTATTTCTCCCATGGGATCCAGGGAACTGGGCAAAGGAAGCTCTGGTTCTTTCCCTTCCCCAGGGAACTGGGTGGGTGGGGGGAGGAGCCTCAGCCAATAGAAGGAAAAGAGGCTTGGCTCAGTAGCTCTGCTGTGCAATTGAGAGAGCCTGGTAAAGCAAGCTATTCTTCCTCCCTTCCTTCCCAAGGGAGGACCCTCAGCCAATGGAGAAAATAGAGGTTTTGCTCTGTAGCTCTGCTGTGCAATTGAGCAAGCCTTGCAAAGCAAGCTGTGATGCAGAAGGAAGTAAGAGAGAGAGAGAGAGAGAGAAGGAGTTGCTCGGGGGCTGCATAGGAGCCCTTCGGGGGCCTGATTTGGCCCCCAGACTGCATGTTTGACACCCCTGTTTTAAGTGAATATTCATGCCTAGATGTCCTCTGGGGAACCCAAAAGCTGAAAAGGACAGCAAAGATCGTTCCCACCACGAACCACCCATTCTTTGCTTTGTCTGGAGTCGCCAGGTCTGGAAAGTTTTAGGGTTGCCAGGCCCAATTCAAGTACGGTAATATCTGAGGACTTTGGAGGCAGAGCCAGGAGACACTGGGGGTGGAGCCAGAAGCCAGGTTGTGACACATATAACTGAACTCCAAAGGGAGCTCTGGCCATCACATTTTAAAGGGAACGCACAACTTTTAAGAAGACTGCAGATTTATACCCCGCCCTTCTCTCTGAATCAGAGACTCAGAGCGGCTCACAATCTCCTCTACCTTCTCCCCCCACAACAGACACCCTTTGAGGTGGGTGGGGCTGAGAAGGCTCTTACAGCAGCTGCCCTTTCAAGGACAACCTTTGCGAGAGCTACGGCTGACCCAAGGCCATGCTAGCAGGTGCAAGCGGAGGAAGCCTCCAGTCACCCAATGGAAGCCTCCAGTCACCCAAACCTATACGACTGGGATGCCAGTTTTAATTATAGGAACCTATTAGATTCGGACCGCAATTTGACTCTGGATGAGAATGCTAAACTGGACTGGTGGCTGAAAAACCAAATTAAATCGAAATTCTGGCGAGATAAAGAAATAGGTTTCATTAAAATAAATCATGAATTTGATAATATAATTGAGGGGAAACAGAAGCTTATTTCCAAACTATACAAACGGCTATTAGAAATCAAATTAATGGGCGAAGTGGTCAAAGAAAGTTGGATCAAGTGGCTGCGAGACATTGGGTATAGCGTTGAAATGGAATACTGGGAGAAAATCTTGAGTCAAAATCTAAAGCTAACAAAATCTGCACTTTTTAAAGAAAACATCTATAAGATGATATATAGGTGGTACTTAACACCAGAAAGATTAAGCAAGATTTATCCCAATTATTCTAACTCCTGCCTGCTGGAAATGTAAAAAGGTGAAAGGATCTCTTTATCACATCTGGTGGAACTGTGAGATAGCAAAAAAATATTGGGCTTTAGTTAATACATGGATTCAGAAAATATTAAAAATTAGTATTCGTCACACCCCTGAATTGTATTTATTAAATGTATGTAAAGAAAATTTATCTAAATATGACAAAAAACTATTGTTACATGTAATTACCACTGCGAGAATCCTTTATGCTAAATATTGGAAAAACTCCCAAATGCCAACCAGAAATGAATTTGTACAGAGACTGCTAGAGGCTGCAGAGATGGACACTCTCACGGTTAGACTAAGAGGAGGCAATTTGGAAGAATGTAGAAAGACTTGGAATAAGTTATATCAATGGATAAATAATTTAGATAGTTAAGGAAATAAGTACATTTCTAGAAAATTTTCCTAGATGCTCCTTGGTGGAGGGGGGTGGAGGGGGGTGTCATGGTGTTTGGTGGGGCTAGGTTTTGTTTTTTCCCTTTTTATGTATTATAACACAATCTTTATGAACTATGGATCGTTTAATTGTATATGGATTTACGAAATGTGTAATAAAACCTGCCTTTATGAAAAAAAAAAAAAAAGAATCACAGACAGTAAAAAGCTGCAAGCTCCTCATAAATATCCTTTTTGGGATAACTGCAGAAAAGCTTGTATGAACTTCATATAGCTTGAAATTAATTCATTAATGGCAGTACAATTCTCTGCTACCTTTCGCAGCAATTTACCAGTGTTTCAGCCAAGGAAAAGTATGAAAAAAATAGCTGTCAAAAGATTTTCTTCAAATCAAGCAAGCTTGCTTGTAACTTGAGGCAGGGTTCCAGTAGTAGCAGCTGAAGGAAGGGCCTACTAAATGTGTCAGCATATTTTGAGGTAGAGCAGCTGCCAGGGCCGAGTGTGGGTGGTACACAGTGCTGGCGTTCCTGATGGCAATGACAATAGCACTCCCAACCGCATGAACTGGCCAGTGCTGTTGAGGAAGGGGTGTGTAGGTAGTGCAGGCAATTGAACATGGGCATTAGCAGTGCTTGCAAGCTGGAGAAGAGCATACAAATAGATAGGGGCATGCAGGTGTGGGGTGGAAACAGAGGACCCTGGAATGTATGAAAAAGTTGCAGACCGTCCACTTTCCACCCCCATTTTGGCTCAGCATGAGTTTCTGAAAATGATTTATCTGAAAACGAAGTTACTTCAGAATGAGAGGCAGGTTTGGGGGAGTGCCCTGGAAGTGACATCACAGGAAGAGGTGGAGTTTCGGTTCAGTGTGCCCTGGAAGTGACATCACTTGGCCCTTGACCTGGAAGTGACACCACAGGAAATGACATAATTCCCGTCGCCCAGCTCCACCCACAAAGTCTCCTGGCTCCACCCCTGAATTTTAGTGGGGCACAAAGGAGAAGTGTAAAAATAACTGGGCCGGGGGGGGGGGGAATTGGGGAACCTTTTTTCTGCCAAGGCCCATTTGGATATTTATAACATCATTCGCGGGCCATACAAAATTATCAACTGAAAAACAGTGCTCCGCCAAGGGAGAACGATTCAGGCCAGCAAAATTAATGCAAATTATTGTTTTTCTATTTGAAGTCATGTGGAAAAAGAAAGGATGTTCCCAACCCATGGTCTAGGCACAGGCCCTGCTTGGGAGAGAAATTTTCTGTTCAGGGACACTGGAAGAAAGTGTGTTTCCCCTGTGCAAGCACCAGTCGTTTCCAACTCTGGGGTGACGTTGCTTTCACAACATTTTCACGGCAGACTTTTTTTAACGGGGTGCTTTGCCATTGCCTTCCCCAGTCATCTACACTTTCCCCCCAACAAGCTAGGTACTCATTTTACCAACCTTGGAAGGATAGAATGCTGAGTCAACCTCAAGCCGGCTACCTGAAAACCCAGCTTCCGCCAGGGATCGAACTCAGGTCGTGAGCAGAGCTTAGGAGTGCAATACTGCAGCTTTAACACTCTGCGTCACGGGGAAAGCCTAATTCAGCACACACACACACACACCGAGTCCCCAACCCACCACCCTAGGCAAATGCCTAGGTCCAGGCATATTAGACCACATCCGCTGATATTAGCATATTAAGTCACACACTCATTAGCATATCAGGCCACACCATCTGGGATAATCACATGCAAATTGAACTGGTGGTAGCTGGCTCCCACCCCCCACCCCTGCCACCCCTCCCTCCCTCCCTCCAGCTGCTCCCAGCAGACCTTTAAAGCCACCCACATACCCCAGCAGCAGTCTTTCACAATGCCCACGGGAGAGGGAGGGGCTCGACCTAGCAATCCCCGAGGGCCAGAACAAGTGATCTCAACGGCCATAAATGGCCCTCGGGCCTGACGTTTCCCACCCATGGTCTAGGCACAGGCCCTGCTTGGGAGAGAAGTTTTCTGTTCAGGGATACTGGAAGAAAGTGTGTTTTCCCTATAGCAATTGGGTGACTCTTTCGGTGCATGCAGCAGTGAGATTCTGCGCAGCTACGGGTGGGTCTGGTTTGCACCTGGGGGAACATGCGCTGCTTTTACGGCGCTCTCTTGATTTTTCATACATCTGAGTCCCTCCCCCACTGCCGCTGGTTGAACGCTTCAAGGCTGTGTTTCCATAGCTTGGTTTCTTCCCCCAAAGCCAGACATTCGGTAATCTAATTAACGTAATTGCTGCTTAAACCAATCTACTCCTTTTCTTCTAAAGAATACCGAAATGGCAGGGGTTAATAGAAGCCAGGCAGCAGCCGTTTCTAATTATCGCTTTTCAAAATCTGCACCTGAAGAAGGGGGTTTAGGCAATGCCACAAATCTGGTTGCAAACTAGAGGAAGGGCTGGTTGGAACACGTACGGGTTGCCAACTCCAGGCTGCAGAATTCCTAAAAAGTTGGAGGGGTGGAGCTTGGGACTTCAGCAGGTAGAATGCCACTGAACACTCTATTCTGCAAAGCAACCTTTTTCTCCAGAGGAACAGATTGCTGTCGTCTAGAGGTCAGTTACCAGGAGGTCTCCAGGCATCACCTAGAATCATAGAGCTGGAAGGGACCTCCAGGGTCATCTAGTCCAACCCCCTGCACAATGCAGGAAACTCACAAATACCTCCCCCTAAATTCACAGGATCTTCATTGCTGTCAGATGGCCATCTAGCCTCTGTTGAAAAACCTCCAAGGAAGGAGAGCCCACCACCTTTCAAGGAAGCCTGTTCCACTGAGGAACCACTCTGATGGTCAGGAAGTTCTTCCTAATGTTGAACTGGAAACTCTTGATTAAATTTCAACCCACTGGTTCTGGTCCTACCTTCTGGGGCCACAGAAAACAATTCCACACCATCCTCTAGATGACAGCCCTTCAAGGACTTGAAGATGGTGATCCTATCACCTCTCAGCCGCCTCCTCTCCAGGCTAAACATGCCCAGCTCCTTCAACCCTTCCTCATAGGACTTGGTCTCCCGACCCCTCACCATCTTCGTCGCCCTCCTCTGGACCCGTTCCAGCTTGTCTATATGCTTCTTAAAATGTGCTGCCCAAAACTGAACACAATACTCCAGGTGAGGTCTTCCCAGAGCAGAGTCAAGCGATGCCATCACATCATGTGATCTGGACACTAGACTTCCGTTGATACAGCCCAAAATTGCATTTGCATTTTTAGCCACTGCATCACACTGTTGACTCATGTTCAACGTATGATCCCTAGATCCTTTTTGCACATACTTCTGCTAAGGCAAATCTCCCCCATCCTATAACCATGCATTGGGTTTTTCCTACCTAAATGGAGAACTTGACATTTATCCCTCTTAAAATTCATTACGTTTATTCCCTGGAGGTTGGCAACCCATACCATGACAAGTAAAGCAAGGCCACAGACCAGCTGATCTATAGTTGCTAATTCCAGCCTGGGGCAGTGCCTGTAGGGATTTGGGGAGGAATTTCATCTAGAATGAGGGCAGGGGTTGTGTAGTGGTTAGAGAGTTGGACAGTGGCGGACTGGCCAGGGTTTCAGTTTGCCCAACGGCAAGTGGGCCCGGTATTTAGGGTTGCCAGCCTCCAGGTGGGGCGTGGGGATCTCCCTCTTTTACAACGGATCTCCAGCTAGCAGAGATCAGCTCCCCTGGAGCAAATGCAACCTGTATTTACGTTTAATATCTACTGTATACTGCCACACACATACAGACACACACATATATATAAAGGTCAAGGTAGTCCCCTGTGCAAGCACCAGTCGTTTTTGACTCTGGGGTAACGTTGCTTTCACAACGTTTTCACGGCAAACTTTTTAACGGTCCCATGGCGCAGAGTGGTAAAGCAGCGGTACTGCAGTACTGTGGTCTGAACTCTCTGCTCACGACCTGAGTTCGATCCCAGCGAAAGCTGGTTCAGGTAGCCGGCCCAAGGTTCACTCAGCCTTCCATCCTTCCAAGGTCTGTCAAATGAGCACCCAGCTTGCTGGGGGGGGGGGAGTGTAAAAGACTGGGGAAGGCAATAGCAAACCACCCTGTAAAAAGTCTGCCGTGAAAACGTCGTGAAAGTAATGTCACCCCAGAGTCGGAAACGACTGGTGCTTGCACAGGGGACCTTTCCTTTCCTTGCCATTGCCTTCCCCAGTCATCTCCACTTTTCCTCCAGCAAGCTGGGTACTCATTTTACTGACCTCGGAAGGATGGAAGGCTGAGTCAACCTGGAGCCAGCTACCTGAACCAAGCTTTCGCTGGGATTGAACTCAGGTCTTTGCTCTGGGATCACTCAATCGCACAGCACAGCTACTGAGTCAAGCCTTTCTTCCCTCTATTGGCTGAGGCTCCAAGATGCACGTGGAAGGATCACAGGGTACCTCACTGACATCACAGAAAGCTAGCCAATCACACAGCCACGTTCTCCTTCCGACTGGGGAAGCCATTTGTTTCTCAGACCTCACAGCTGACTAGGAAAGGGGTGTTCGAGAAGACACCAGACTGACTCCACCACTCTAAAGCTGTTCGGTTCGCAGCACCTCTCTGCAGGCCAAGTCGGCCTTGTTTTTTGCGTGACTTCGCCTGAAGGAAACCGAAAGGCAGAATTGAGCGAATCGCACATCCTCTTTTCAGACTTCTCCTGTTAACATCGAAAACGGAAACTCCTGCGACTCTCACGGCGGAGGGTCAACTGTCTTTGGCTGTTTTAACTGGATCAGCTTTTAAACCGTGTTTAGTTATGCACTGGTTTTAACTCGACCGTCACCAATGATGTCTTGACACTTTTTCTGTTTTATTAGCTGCTTCCAGAGATAAAGCAGGGTATAAATAAAAAGGTAAAGTTAGTTCCCCTTCGCAAGCACCAGTCGTTTCTGACTCTGGGGTGACATCACATCATGATGTTTTCACAGCAGACTTGTTTACGGGGTGGTTTGCCACTGCCTTCCCCAGTCATCTACACTTCCCCCCCAGCAAACTGGGTACTCCTTTGACCGACCTCGGAAGGATGGAAGGCTGAGTCAACCTCGAGCTGGCGACCTAAACCCAGCTTCCGCCGGGATCGAACTCAGGTCATGAGCAGAGAGCTTTACCACTCTGCACCACGGGGGCTGCTAGGGTATAAATACCCTAAAGAAAATAAATTCTGGGAGACAAAAAGGCATGTCACATAGCTTGCATGAATACCACCATTATTTTTCAGTATTCTCAGCACATAGCTTTCATTAGTGTTGAAATCCTTACAACAGCTCTGTACGGTACTGGAAGTGGACCATCTAGAGCAGGATTTAGGGTTTTCAAGTCCGACTCAAGAAATATCTGGGGGGTGGAGCCAGGAGACTTTGGGGTGGAGCCAGGAGACATTGGGGGTGGGGCCAGGAGACTTTGGGGCGGAGTCAGGAGCAAAGCTGTGAAAAGCAGGATTGAACTCAAAGGGAGCTCTGGCGATCACATATAAAAGGGCAGCACTTCTTTTAAATGCTTTCCCTTCGTTGGAAATAATGGATGGGGGCACCTTGTTTGGGGGCTCATAGAATTGGACCCCCTGGTCCAATCTTTTTGAAACTTCGGGGATGTTTTGAGGAGAGGCTCCATATGCTATGCTGAAAATTCGGTGCCTCTACCTCAAAAACAGTCCCCCTAGATACCCATGGATCAATTCTCCATTATATCCTATGGAAACTGGTTTCCTTAGGGTATAATGCCCATTGGACATTCAACTCCACCACCCCGCTTTCTGATAGCCCTGAAGTGGGGGGATCCCCTGACCCCAAATGGGGATTGGCAGCCTATCAGGTTTCCCCAACATGGAGTCTGTGGGTGGCTCCATGGGACTTTTGCCCAGCAGCGCCCCCACAGCCCAAAAGATCTTCACCGTATGACTCAAGATAACCTCTGTGTGTATGCAAGAAACAACTGAAAAGGCAACTTGTCAAAGCGCTTCTGACTGAAATCTTGAAAAGTTACTGTTTGTGTTACACTTGACGTTGGTTCTGCTTCTTATGGCAGCCATTTTGTGGTCGGCTCTGTCTCTTGTGGCAGCCATTTTGTGGTTGGCACTGCCTCTTGTGGTGGCCATTTTACGGCTGGCACCACCTCTTGCGGTAGCCATTCTGTGGCTGGCACTGCTTCTTGTGGCAGCCATTTTGCGGTTGGCTCTGCCTCTTGTGGCAGCCATTTTGTGGTCGGCTCTGTCTCTTGTGGCAGCCATTTTCTGGTGGACACAGCCTCTTGTGGTGGCCATTTTATGGCTGGCACTGCCTCTTCTGGTGGCCATTTTGTGTCTGGCACTGCCTCTTCTGGTGGCCGTTTTGTGGTTGCACCCACCATTCCATGTCAGAATTCCAAACGTGCCCACCATAGGCTCTAAAAGTCTGGGGACTCTAGATTTAGAGAGTGTACAGCTAGGAGATAATTGAAACAGAAACATCATGGCTCTCACGGTGGCATGTAGTGGCTGTTCTCTTGCTGCCTGAAGCTGGGCAGGCCCAGGTGGGTTAGGGTTGCTAATCCCCAGGTGGGGGCAGGGGATCCCCCAGTTTGAAGGCCCTCCCCCCGCTTCAGGGTCATCAGAAAGCGGGGAGGGGGAAATGTCTGCTGGGCACTCCATTATTCCCTATGGAGAACAATTCCCATAGGGAATAATGGAGAAATTACCTGCAGGTATCTGGGACTCTGGGGGGGGGCTCTTTTTTGAGATAGAGGCACCAAATTTTCAGTATAGCATCCAGTGCCTCTACCCAAAACATCCCCCCCCCCAAGTTTCAAAAAGATTGGACCAGGGGGTCCAATTCTATGAGCCCCAAAAGAAGGTGCCCCTATCCTTCATTATTTCCTATGGAAGGAAGGCATTTAAAAGGTGTGCGGTCCCTTTAAATGTGATGGCCAGAACTCCCTTTGGAGTTCAATTATGCTTGTCGCAACCTGGCTCCACCCCCAAAAGTCTCCTGGCTCCACCCCCAAGGTCCCCAGATATTTCTTGAATTGGACTTGGCAACTCTAAAGGTGGGTCCAAGACAACCTCATGTAGCTTGGATGGGGCCCAGTTTGTGGCAGAAGAGGCCCAGGGGGTTATGCCATTCCACCGTAGCTTTGGCGGTGCGTTGGCATTCTTCTCTGTGTGCTATCCCAAGCTACCACTTGGGTGGCCCAGCCAGGAAACCACCCCTGGGCATATCTACACCCCAACCTGGCTCAACAGGCATTCCATCTTTCCGAGGAAACCCTGGGAACTCGCAGTTCCTTCCCTGCCTCCACAGAGCTTCGAGTTCTATTCCAACTTCCATGACAGAAGAGTTCCGTGTCACTCGAAAGCTTGCAGAGGGCATACAAATAGGGTTGCCACGTCCCCTGCATTCTCCGTACCATGGAGTTTCCCCTCCCAAATGGCTAGAGCGTCTGCGGAAACCATAGAGTTTTCCCAGAAACACCTAGAGTGGCCGCCATGCCACGTCGCCAACACGATGATGTCACTTCTAGGCGACGTCATTGCACTGGTGAGGTAGGGGAACTGGAGGCAGCTCATTTGTCAATGTTCTTCCTGGGGACAACCCAACATAAAACAAGCAAGGAAGAGGCCTCAGATTCAGTAGGAGCTCACAGGAGTGCAGCTCCAGAACCTTTCTGATGGCTCCTCCTCTTCCTTCCCACCTACCTTGTCCATTGCATAGCAGGTGCAGCTGCATAACAATCCCTGGATTAGGAGAATGGGCAGCCGGGCAGCCACCAGGGGCTTTGCCACGCCCCCAGCAGCTAGGGTTGCCAAGTCCAATTAAAGAAAAATCTGGGGACTTTGGGGGTGGAGCCAGACTTTGGGGGTGGAGCCAGGAGACATTAGGGGTGGAGCCAAGAACAAGGATGTGACAAGCATAATTGAACTCCAAGGGAGTTCTTGCCATCACATTTAAAGAGACAGCACACCTTTTAAAATGCCTTTCTTCCATAGGAAATAATTAAGGATAGGGGCACCATATTTTGGGGCTCATAGAATTGGACCCTCCGGTCCAATCGTTTTGAAACTTGGGGGGTATTTTGGGGAAAGGCACTAGATGCTATACTAAAAATTTGGTGCCTCTACCTCAAAAAATAGCCCCCCCAGAGCCCCCAATACCCACGGATCAATTTCCTATTATTCCCTATTTATTTATTTATTTTTTAATCATTCTCCATAAGGAATAATAGAGTGCCTAGTAGACATTTCCCTCCCCCCCCCACGCTTTCTAAAGGGGGGAAGGGCCTCCAAACTAGGGACTCCCCTGCCCCCTCCCTCTCACACACACACACACTTACCAGATCTTCCTCCGGACAACTCTACTTCCTGTGAAAACGAAAGCAAAAGAAAGGGAGGGGCCGTTCTCAGAAGCCCTTTCTGCTTCCTGCCCAGCCTTAAAGGGGCAGACATTTTGCAAACAGCTCAGGAGCTCTACAACATGAAGCCTAAAGGTATGTTCTCCCCCCCTCCCCCCCCCCCACCCCCGCTTCCAGAGTTTTGAAGAGCGGGAGATGAGGCTGCAAACCCAGAAGTCTCTCGCCAGAGCGGGAGGTTTGGGAAGCCTACCAGCAGCCCTCATTAACCCCTGGAGAAGCCCGTGTCACCCTTTCTCCACTTCTTATGTGATTTGGGGTGGTGGGTGGCTCGCTGGCCTTTTGACTGGGGGGAAGTGGCCCAGGAGAGCCCCAATCGAGCAAGGCCTGCTTGGCCTGGCTGGATCTCTAGCCAGCCCAAGCAGGCCTCACTTGTCCGGGGCTCTCCTTTCTTGCATCGGGTTGCTTTTGGCTGGGGGGGGGGCATATGCTAATGAGTTATGCTAATTACCTCCGCCACCTGTTTTTCTACAAAATGACCCCGGCAAGGAAAATCACAGAATCATAGCGTTGGAAGGGGCCATAGAGGCCATCTAGTTCAACCCCCTGCTCAATGCAGGATCAGTTAGGCAGAGGTTAGGACTCGCCATGATGGGTTTAAATGAAGGACAGGAAAGTACCGACTGGATGGTAGGAAAAACTTTTTTTACTTTTGAATGCAACAGAGGATAGGACTTGCAGCAATAGGTTTAAATGAAGGGCAGGAAGGTATCAGCTGGATATTAGGAGAAACTTTTTAACAGAGTTGTTCAACTGTGGAATCGGCTACCTAAGGAGGCAGTGAACTCCCCCTCATTGGCAGTCTTTAGGCAGCGGCTGGACAAACACTTTTCAGGGGTTGCATGGCCCCTTCCAAATCTGCAATTCTATTATTTCTGTGGTTTGCTTCTCCTTTATTCCCCTTCTTTCCCTGTTGAAATGCAGACTGTAGGCTCCTTGGGGCAGGGATCTGCCTTCTTTGCTTACATTACTCTGGAAAGTTACGTGTATATTCCCCCTCCCCTCTTTGGGAAAGCAAAGGTCCCCTCTGCAAGCACCAGTCGTTTCCGACTCTGGGGTGACGTTGCTTTCACAACGTTTTCACAGCAGATTTTTTATGGGGTGGTTTGCCATCGCCTTCCCCAGTCATCTATGCTTTCCCCCCAGCAAGCTGGGTACTCATTTTACCGACCTCAGAAGGATGGAAGGCTGAGTCAACCTCGAGCCGGGTACCTGAAAACCCAGCTTCCACCGGGGATCAAACTCAGGTCGTGAGCAGAGCTTAGGACTGCAGTACTGCAGCTTTAACACCCTGCGCCACGGGACTCTCCTAAAACATAAAGGTAGTCCCCTGCACAAGCACCAGTCATTTTCGACTCTAGGGTGACATTGCTTTCACAGCAGACTTTTTACGAGGTGGTTTGCCATTGCCTTCCCAAGTCATCTACACTTTCCCCCCAGCACGCTGGGCACTCATTTTACCGACCTTGGAAGGGTGGAAGGCTGAGTCAACCTCGAGCCGGCTACCTGAAAACCCAGCTTCCGCCGGGATCGAACTCAGGTCATGAGCAGAGGGCTCCGACTGCAGTACTTCACCTTTACCACCCTGTGTCATTAATTTTTTTTAAGTACAGTAATTCTCTGTCCAAATCCTCTCATATTATCCAATATGAACGGTGCCCCTTTGGTGCCAGGCTGGGGGTGATACTGAATGCCTCCCTTTCCATGAAGGCCCAGGTCACAGCAGTTGCGCGATTTGCCTTCTACCATCTTTGGCAGGCCAAACAGCTGACGCCCTATCTGACATCCCGGGACCTAGCTAAAGTGATCCGTTCAAAGGTCACTTTCAGGCTAGGTTACTGTAACTCGCTCTATGCAGGCTCGTCCTTGAGACTGATCCGGAAACTCCAACTGGTGCAAAATGCGGCAGCACGGCTATTCACTGGATCGCTTTTACGGGCAAGCAGTTGACCGACGCTGTACGAATTGCACCGGTTACCGGTTGAGTACCGGATCCGCTTCAAGGCTCTAGTACTGACATTCAAAGCCTTACGTGGCCTGGAACCGACATACATGCGGGACCGCCTCTCCCTATATGAGCCCCGAAGGTCGCTACGATCTGCCAATCAACATCTTCTGGCCATCCCTGGCCCAAAGGACATCCGTCTTGCCTCGAACAGGGCCTTTTCGGCCCTGGCCCCAACCTGATGGAATCAGCTCCCCATGGAGATATGGGCCCTACCAGATTTGTTACCTTTCCGTAGGGCCTGTAAGATGGAGCTGTTCCGCCAGGCGTTTGGTTGAGGTGAGCGGGCGTCCTTCTTCTCATTGCCTGTACCATCTGTCATCCTCCCCCATGTTGACCCATCATCTGAATTACTGTATTTGGGCCATGGATTACATTCTAACCTGCACTATGAGCCCGCCCGCCTCTGTTATATAGTACTGCGGTGCTTTGTTTTTAATTGTATTTTATTGGTTTTGTTGTATTTGACTGGTTTTGCTTGGTTGTGATCTGCTCTGAGCCCGTCTGGGAAAGGGCGGAATATAAATGCACCAAGCAAACAAACAAATAAATAAAGCACTTATGTAGCGCTCTCAATTCCATTTGAATCCCGAACTGAATAAAAGGATACCAATCCATTGGTGAATAGTTCATTTTGTACTCTTCTCCCCTGCCCATATACTAAAAAGCTTGGAGAGCCAGTTTGGTGTAGTGGTTAAGTGTGCGGATTCTTATCTGGGAGAACCGGGTTTGATTCCCCACTCCTCCACTTGCAGCTGCTGGAATGGCCTTGGGTCAGCCATAGCTCTGGCAGAGCTGTCCTTGAAAGGGCAGCTGCTGTGAGAGCCCTCTCCAGCCCCACCCACCTCACAGGGTGTCTGTCTCCTGAGAGCCAGTTTGGTGTAGTGGTGAAGTATGCAGACTCTTATCTGGGAGAACCGGGATTGATTCCCCACTCCTCCACTTGCAGCTGCTGGAATGGCCTTGGGTCAGCCATAGCTCTGGCAGAGCTGTCCTTGAAAGGGCAGCTGCTGTGAGAGCCCTCTCCGCCCCACCCACCTCAAAGGGTGTCTGTCTCCTGAGAGCCAGTTTGGTGTAGTGGTGAAGTATGCAGACTCTTATCTGGGAGAACTGGGTTTGATTCCCCACTCCTCTACTTGCACCTGCTGGCATGGCCTTGGGTCAGCCATAGCTCTGGCAGAGGTTGTCCTTGAAAGGGCAGCTGTTGTGAGAGCCCTCTCCAGCCCCACCCACCTCACAGGGTGTCTGTTGTGGAGGAGGAAGGTAAAGGAGATTGTGAGCCACTCTTCGGAGTGGAGGGCGGGATATAAATCCAATATCTTCTTCTTCTTCTACATGCATTAAATAACAGTAAGCAGCAATAACAGTTCAAAATACATTACATATGGCAGGGCTGGCCAACAGTAGCTCTCCAGATTTTTTTGCCTACAACTCCCATCAGCCCCAGCCAGCATGGCCAATGGCTGGGGGTGATGGGAGTTGTAGGAAAAAAACATCTGGAGAGCTACCATCGGCCACTCCTGACATGGCATTTCCTGGTAATCTTTGCAAAACCCCTGCAAGGTAGACCATGATAATTCCCAATCCTGAAGCTGAGGGAAAGAAGATTTGTGGGAGCAATTTGCCCAAAGGGAGGTTCTGGCGGATGAGAAATTTGAACCCGGCGCCTCTCCGATCCTAGCTTCTCCACTTTGCCCCTGCTCAAAGGCACCAGCTTTTGAACACAAGCCCTTCTCTCCCATTTCTTCCCCGCCAGTCCAGAAATGAATCATGCTTTTGCCACAACGATTCTGTGCCGGGGATGTACCTAACCGTACGCCCGCTTTTCGAACCCTGCTCCCACTTTGAGACCAAACCGAGCAGCTTCCCGCTGACAGAGCCGAGCAAATTTCTCCCAGGAATGCAGTCCGCAAAGGTCTTATGCAAGAAGAAAACCTGACTAGTTTTTGCAGTGGCACATACCGTAACTTTGCTCTCTTTTCTTTTCCTCCCCAGGAAACAGTGTGGTACCACAAGAAGAAGGTTATAGAATCATAGAGTTGGAGGGCCATACAGTCCATCTAGTCCAGGGATGGCCAAATGTGCTTAACGTAAGAGCCACATGGAATGAACACCAGATGTTTGAGAGCCACAAGACATGCATGTCAGATATTTAAGGGAAGGAAGGAAGGAGGGGAGAGGTGTGAAGAAAGCAACTTTAAATGCATTCCACAAGTTGCCGATAAACGCCTTCTCCAGCCAATGGAGCAATGGCGGCTTCGAGAGCCACGCAATATGTGTGAAAGAGCCACCGTTTGGCCACCCCTGATCTAGTCCAACCCCCTGCTCCATGCAGGATCAGCCTAAAGCATACCCGAAAAAGAATCATCCAGCCGCGTTTTGAAGACAGCCAACGAAGGGGAGCTCACCACCTTCCTAGGCAGCCGGTCCCACCTGAGTCCTATCCTCGGCCGCCAAGTGCCCTCCTCTAAACGACAGCTAGCTCACAATTTTTTTAGCCTCCAGCTCACACATTTTTTGTCTCAGCTCGGGAAAAAATGGCCCCAGAGCAAACTAATCTATGCGGTTGCTAACAACTTGAATCCCAGTAGCTCATAGGGTTGCCAATCCCCAGGTGGGGGCAAGGGATCCCCCGGTTTGGAGGCCTTCCCCCTGCTTCAGGGCCATCAGAAAGCGAGGGCGGGTGAGAAATGTCTGCTGGGCACTCTATTCCCTATGGAGACCAATTCCCATAGGGTATAATTGATCCGTGGGTATCTGGAGCTCTGTGAGGGGGGACTGTTTTTTGAGGTAGAGACACCAAATTTGCAGCATAGCATCTGGTGCCTCTCCTCAAAACACCCCCCAAGTTTCAGAAGGATTGGACTAGGGGATCCAATTCTATGAGTCCCAAAAGAAGGTTCCCCTATCCTTCATTATTTCCAACGGAGGGAAGGCATTTAGAAGGCATTAAACTGTGATGGCCTCCCTGTGAACTCCCTTTGGAGCTGAACTATGCTTGTCACAACCTTGATCCTGGCTCCACCCCCAAAGTCTCCTGGCTCCACCCCCGAAATCTCCAGATATTTCTTGAGTTGGACTTGGCAACCCTAGTAGCTCACAAAGTAGAATTTGTGAGTTCATTGACTCACATCCCCCCTCTTCTTTATGTCTTCAGCCAGAAAACCAAGCCAACCTTGGCGGAGAAGAAAAGCCACCTGTCCTTTGGTCCAGTTTCCCTCAGCAGTCCTTGTGCCGCTAGGGTTGCCAATCCCCAGGTAGGGGCAGGGGATCCCCCAGTTTGGAGGCCCTCCCCCCACTTCAGGGTCGTAAGAAAGCAAGGCGAGGGGAGGGAAATGTCTGCTGGGAACTCTGTTATTCCCTATGGAGATTTATTCCCATAGAAAATCATGGAGAATCGATCTGCAGGTATCTGGGGCTCTGGGGGGGGGCTGTTTTGGGGGGTAGAGGCACCAAATTTTCAGTATAGCATCTAGTGCCTCTCCCCAAAATACCCCCCCAAGTTTCAAAAAGATTGGACCAGGGGGTCCAATTCTATGAACCCCAAAAGAAGGTGGTGCCCCTATCCTTCATTATTTCTTATGGCATTTAAAAGGTGTGCGGTCCCTTTAAATGTGATGGCCAGAACTCCCTTTGGAGTTCAATTATGCTTGTCACAGCCTTGATCTTGGCTCCACCCCCAAAGTCTCCTGGCTCCACCCCCAAAGTCCCCAGATATTTCTTGAATTGGACTTGGCAACCCTATGTGCCACTCTGCGTACATAAGAACATAAGAGAAGCCATGTTGGATCAGGCCAATGGCCCCTCCAGTCCGGCACTCTGTGTCACATAAGAACATAAGAGAAGCCATGTTGGATCAGGCCAGTGGCCCCTCCAGTCCAACTCTCTGTGTCACATAAGAACATAAGAGAAGCCATGTTGGATCAGGCCAATGGCCCCTCCAGTCCAGCACTCTGTGTCACATAAGAACATAAGAGAAGCCATGTTGGATCAGGCCAATGGCCCATCCAGTCCAACACTCTGTATCACACAGTGGCCAAAAAATTTTATATATATATATATATATACACACACATATACATATATACATATACACACATACACTGGCTGATAGCCACTGATGGACCTCTGCTCCATATTTTTATCTAACCCCCTAGTCCCTCCCCTACACACACTGACTGAACAGTTTGGCAGACACCTCCGAAAGCAAACGCAGGCATTGCAGGCCAGGCAGAAGGAAGGCCCTGTTCACTCCCTTCTTCAAGGAAGCCGGCCAAAGCATGCCAGAGGAGCAGCCGGCCAGCGTTCAGCCAGCAGTTCCAGCCAGGCCGAGGCGCGCACTGCACACTTATGTTCCTCTCCCTGCCTGCACTTCCCACCCAGCCACACTCCCCAGTCCTCCCACACCACACGAGGGGCGGAGAGAGTGTGAAAGAGACGCTGCCTTTTACAGGCAACCAGTTGCTCTTCCTCTTCGGAGCAAAGTCACTCAGAAACCAGCCAGGCCTCTCTACGTTCCCACGGCAGCCATTTTACCTCCTACCACTAGGGGGCTTTGGGTTTTGGTTTTTTTTAAATTGGCAACTGAATATTATGTCCCTATAGAACAAAGCAGTACACAAGTGCGCCTTTAAGACCAACTAAGTTTTATTCAGAATGTCAGCTTTCGTATGCTCTTAAGCAGACTTCATCAGACAAAATGGGAATGGATGCAGCAATCCTTAATATAAGTGGGCAGTGAGTTGGTACGTAGAATCATGCGAATGTGTTTAGCAGATTAAAAGAATCACAAATAGGGATCTGTGTTTGTTAGTTTTAGGGCAAAGCAGGGCTGAAATAACATTGGAGGGGGATAAAAAGCAGGCTGCTGTTGTAGGTGCGAAGTGCCATAAATCTAGGTAACATTCTGGCTTTGTTCGTTTAAATAGAGGGCATGGTTTCTTCCAAGAGGTTATAACATCTATTAAAGTTTGCCATTAGGAAAAAAAGAAAGACACTAAAATACAGTGGATAGTCAATAGCCCCTTTCATTGTGGAGCTACAAGGAGAAAGGCATAGCTCCACAAAGAAAGGGATTTTAAAACTTACCTTTTAAAAAAGAAAAGAAAAGTGGGAACTCAAGAGAAACAGATACGGAGACTGCTAATACCGTTATCATGATGATGATGATATTGGATTTATATTCCGCCCTATACTCTGAATCTCAGAGTCTCAGAGTGGTCACAATCTCCTTTCATCTCCGCTCCCCCCCCACAACAGACACCCTCTGCGGCGGGTGAGGCTGAGAGAGCTCTCCCAGAAGCTGCCCTTTCAAGGACAGCTCTGTGAGAGTTATGGCTGACCCAAGGCCATTCCAGCAGCTGCCAGCAGAGGAGTGGGGAATCAAACCTGGTTCTCCCAGATAAGAAAGACGCTGCTGGCCCCAGAAGGAATGGCCACTGCTGGTTAACAGAGGCAGGAAAACTGCTATGAGCCTGCCATGTGGGTGGCATTGCTGCTGTGCTGTATTGCTGTGTGGAAAACACTTTTCCCCCCAGCCTCAACCATCTGCAAAATGGGAACGACAAAGGTGTACTGAGGTTGTTACATGAAGAGCAGTATAGGCATTCTGTTCAGCTTGTTGGGATGCCAGAATCTAGCCCCATCCCATATTTTAATTCCATATGTTTTACTTATAGGATCATGAAGTTGGAAGGCCATCTAGTCCAACCCCCTGCTCAATACAGGATCAGCCTAAAGCAGGGGTTGCCAAACTATGGCTCTTTCGCGTATATTGTGTGGCTCTCGAAGCCCCCACCACCCTGTCGACCGGCTTAGGGAAGGCACTTTTCTCTTTAAATCCCTTCTCCAAGCCTAGCCAGTCAGCCAGCAACTTGGAGAATGCATTTAAAGTTGCTTTCTTTCCAACTCTCTCTCTCTCCCCCATCTATTTCCCTCCCTCTCTCCCTCCTTTCCTTCCTGTCTTGCGGCTCTCAAACATCTGACGTTTATTCCATGTGGCTCCTGCGTTAAGCATCGCTGACATTTATACCCAGGGGGTTTTTTTTTGTACAAACCCCCCAGCAGGAGCTCATTTGCATATTAGGCCACACCCCATGATGCCAACCGGGCTGTAACTGCATTCCTGCTCAAAAAGGCCCTGTTTATACCTCATTGATACCCCACCTTTCTCGGCAATGGGTAGGCTTCCCAACCCTCCCGCCCTGGCGGGGGACCCCAGGATTTCCACCCTCTTCCCCCGCTCCCCAAAAAAACGGAAGCGGGGGGAGGGGGGAAACGGCGCCGGGGAGCACGGCGAGCTGCCCCATCCTGGAGCGGGCGAGGGGCGCCACGCCGCCACCGCCCCCTCCCCGCCCACCGCAGCTGCTCCTCCGAGATGGGCCCATGCTGAGCCCATCTCGGAGGAGCAGCCAAGAGGCGGCAGCAGCGCAGGCAAAACCAGGGGAGGGCGGAGGCAGGCCAGGAGCATGGCGAGCCGCAAATCCGGGCCCTTCTAGGACCCGGACTCGCGGCTCGCCACGCCCCCCGCCCGCCTCCACCCCCCTCCAATTCCACCCCAGAGGCGGTGCGGAGTGGGCGAGGCCACTGCGCTGCTGCCGCCCCCTTCTCCACTCGCCGTGGCTGCTCCTCCGAGATGGGCTCAGGCTGAGCCCATCTCGGAGGAGCAGCCACGGCGAGCGGAGAAGAGGCGGCAGCTGCGCAGCGGCGTCGCCCGCTCCGAGACGGGGCGGCTGGCCACGCTCCCCGGCGCCGTTTCCACCCCAGTGTCTCCTGGCTCCACCCCCAAAGTCCCCAGATATTTCTGGGGTTGGACTTGGCAACCCTAGCAATGGGGAGCCAAGGTAGCTAGCATTATTCTCCTTTCCTCTGTTTATTCCTCGCGACAACCTTGCGAGGTAGGTCAGGCTGAGTGTGCGACTGGCCCAAGGTCACCCAGCAAGTTTCCTTGGAAGCGTGGAGATTCGAACCTGGAACTCAGATCCTAGTCTGATATTCCAACCACTATACCACACAATCTCAAATGAATTGGAAACAGACTCCATAACAGGCCTAAGATCCCATTTGCTGTTCAGCAGTGGTCCCCAACCTATTTGGCACCAGGGACCGGTTTTGTGGAAAGCAATTTTTCCACGGACCGGGGTGGGCAGGTGAGGGGGGCAATGGTTTTGGGATGATGCCATTATGAACTTTATTTCCATTAGTTTGGTGTTGTGGTTAAGTGTGTGGACTCTTCTCTGGGAGAACCGGGTTTGATTCCCCACTCCTCCACTTGCAGCTGCTGGAATGGCTTTGGATCAGCCATGGCTCTCATAGGAGTTGTCCTTAAAAGGGCAGCAGCTGCGAGAGCCCTCTCAGCCCCGCCCACCTCACAGGGTGTCTGTCGTGGGGGAGGAAGGTAAAGGACTGTCCTTGAAAGGACAGCTGATGTGAGAGCCCTCTCAGCCCCACCCACCTCACAAGGTGTCTGTTGTGGGGGAGGAAGGGAAAGGAGATTGTGAGCCGCTCTGAGACTCTGAGATTCGGAGTGGAGGGCAGGATATAAATCCAATGTTGTTGATTTCTTATGACTACGTTGTAATATATAATGAAATAATTATACAACTCACCGCCCGGTTGCTAACAGGCCATGGACTCGTACCGGTCCACGGCCCGGCGTTGGGGAACCTGCTGTACGGGATGGTCAGCAACGAGGGTTACCAATCCCCAGGTGGGGGCAGGGGATCCCCCGGTTTGGAGATCCTCCCCCGCTTCAGGGTCATCAGAAAGCGGGGGGAGGGGAGGGAAATGTCTGCTGGGAACGCTATTATTCCCTATGGAGACTTATCCCCATAGGAAACAATGGAGAATTGATCTGCGGGTATCTGAGGCACTGGTGGAGGCTGTTTTTTGAGGTAGAGGCACCGAATTTTCAGTATAGCATCCAGTGCCTCTCCCCAAATTCCCCCCCAAGTTTCAAAAAGATTGGACCAGGGGGTCCAATTCTATGAGCCCCCCCAAGAAGGTGCCCCCATTCTTCATTATTTCCAATGGAAAGAAGGTATTTAAAAGGTGTGCAGTCCTTATAAATGTGACGGCCAGAATTCCCTTGGAGTTCAATTGTGCTTGTCACAACCTTGCTCCTGGCTCCACCCCCAATGCCTCCTGGCTCCACCCCCAAAATCTCCTGGCTCCACCTCCAAAGTCCACAGATATTTCTTGAATTGGACTTGGCAACCGTATCAACAATACTAGAGAAACCGTTCTTCTTTTAATGGTGTACGATTCATTCCGAGGAACTCCGGCCTTCCCAAACACACAGGCCGGTTCAAGGGACTGCTGCGGCTCAGAGTGGCAGCCGCAAGAAATTTGCAATCCCAAACCTTGTCACAATTATGGCTAATATTTTTAACAGGGGCCCACCGCAACTGGAGAGGTTTCCGTGCTATTGCACAAGAGGCCATTGCACAAATAGAACTTTGTACATTCAGACTCGAACGTTGAGGGTGTGTTTGAGATTGTGGCATCGCTATACGGCGGAAACGTTCCTGGTTTCGCGACGCTGAGGTGGTCTTCTAAAGCCGGTCAAACGCCACCCCAGTACCGTTTTGATGCATTTCCAGCCTTCACCGAAATCAAGGCTATTTTCCAGTGCCTTTCATTGTTGTAACGGAATGGCGTTTTTTGCCCATGAAAATGTTGTAAAAAGGATTTTTGCAGCTCGAAGAAGCCTGTGCGAAACAAGGGTTCCAGTACGACCTTGTTCTTTCCAACCTTTTGCATTGCTGGCTGCATAATATTGAGAGACATTGATCGATTTCGCAACTATTTCACCAGGATTCCTTGGAATGAACTGAGCAAGGATTGCTATAAAGACTGCATTGATTCTTGGTGAACGCGTTTTCTATTTTGCTAAGGACGAATTGTATGGTCTATCATGAACTACTATATGCTTTTGTATTTGTTGAATTGTTTGGTGAGTTTGTTGGTTGTGGAGGCTGGTTTTCACGGAAAGCCTTGTGCTTTGGATTTCTCTGCCTATAACTGCCATGATTCTCTTTGTGGATTGCACATCCCCCAGGTAGGAGCAGGGGATCCCTCGATTTTGAGACCCTCCTCCCGCTTCAGGAATATCAGAAAGCGGGGGGGGGGGGGAATGTCTGCTGGGCACTCTGTTATTCCCTATGGAGACTGATTCCCATAGGGTATCATGGAGAATTGATCCACAGGTATCTGGGGCTCAGGGGGAGGGCTGTTTTTTGAGGTAGAGGCACCAAATTTTCAACACCGCATCCAGTGCCTTCCCCCAAAATACCCTCCAAGTTTCAAAACGTTTGGACCACGGGTTCCAATTCTACAAGCCCAAAAAGGAGGTGCCCTTATCCTTCATTACTTCCAATGGAGGGGAGGCATTTAAAAGGAGATGGTCCCTTTAAATGTGATGGCCAGAACTCCTTTATGCTTGTCACACCCTTGCTCCTGGCTCCACCCCCAATGTCTCCTGGCTTCACCCCCAAAGTTTCTTTGCTCCATCCACCCCACAAAGTCCCCAGATATTTCTTGAATATTTCCTAATTTCAGCAGGATACAGCCCAGCCACCAAAGCAGCCCACCAAAGAGCCAGTTTGGTGTAGTGGTTAAGTGTGTGGACTCTTATCTGGGAGAACTGGGTTTGATTCCCCACTCCTCCACTTGCACCTGCTGGAATGGCCTTGGGTCAGCCATAGCCCTAGCTGAGGTTGTCCTTGAAAGGGCAGCTGCTGGGAGAGCCCTCTCAGCCCCATCCACCTCACAGGGTGTCTGTTGTGGGGGAGGAAGGTAAAGGAGATTGTGAGCCGCTCTGAGACTCTTCGGAGTGGAGGGCAGGATATAAATCCAATATCTTCATCTACCTCACAGGGTGTCTGTTGTGGGGGAGGAAGGGAAAGGAGATTGTGAGCCGCTCTGAGACTCGTCGGAGTGGAGGGCGGGATATAAATCCAATATCTTCATCTACCTCACAGGGTGTCTGTTGTGGGGGAGGAAGGTAAAGGAGATTGTCAGCCGCTCTGAGACTCTTCGGAGTGGAGGGCGGGATATAAATCCAATATCTTCATCTACCTCACAGGGTGTCTGTCGTGGGGGAGGAAGGTAAAGGAGATTGTGAGCCACTCTGAGACTCTTTGGAGTGGAGGGTGGGATATAAAGCCAATATCTTCATCTACCTCACAGGGTGTCTGTTGTGGGGGAGGAAGGTAAAGGAGATTGTGAGCCGCTCTGAGACTCTTTGGAGTGGAGGGTGGGATATAAAGCCAATATCTTCATCTACCTCACAGGGTGTCTGTTGTGAGGGAGGAAGGGAAAGGAGATTGTGAGCCGCTCTGAGGCTCTTCGGAGTGGAGGGCGGGATATAAATCCAATATCTTCATCTACCTCACAGGGTGTCTGTTGTGGGGGAGGAAGGGAAAGGAGATTGTGAGCCGCTCTGAGACTCTTTGGAGTGGAGGGCGGGATATAAATCCAATATCTTCATCTACCTCACAGGGTGTCTGTTGTGGGGGAGGGAGGTAAAGGAGATTGTGAGCCGCTCTGAGACTCTTTGGAGTGGAGGGCAGGATATAAATCCAATATCTTCATCTACCTCACAGGGTGTCTGTTGTGGGGGAGGGAGGTAAAGGAGATTGTGAGCCGCTCTGAGACTCTTCGGAGTGGAGGGCGGGATATAAATCCAATATCTTCATCTACCTCACAGGGTGTCTGTTGTGGGGGAGGAAGGGAAAGGAGATTGTGAGCCGCTCTGAGACTCTTCGGAGTGGAGGGCGGGATATAAATCCAATATCCTTCTTCTTCTTCCTCCTGGGGACTGATCACAGGAGCCTGGGGATCGTCTGTCACTCCAAATCTCCAGGCCTCACCTGAAGCTTGGCAACCTCCCAAAGCCAAGAGTGGCACTGAATTGGAGGAACGCGAAATAAACAGCTTTGGAAGCAGGGGGAGGGGTGGAGAAGTTTCCCAGCCCTTTAAGCAAAGGTTTCATGGGAACAAGAAGGCAGTTAAGAATTAACCTGAATCGGGGGGGGTACATCCACAGGGGGAAACCTTCACACATTGTTGCCACCGACAACCGCAAGTGAGAGCATCAAAACGCAAGTGAGAGCATTTGTGGGTCAGATCCTGGAGATCTAACCCTGCAATCCGTTACTCACTGGGACTTTGCTTCACAATTGCAACAGGCGCCCAGTTTGGAGCCAGAAAGTTGTGTGTTTTCCCACCTGCAGAAAAAAAAAAAAAGCTGCATTTGCTGAACTTTCATAGGCTTGGGTCCCAGGCAGGTGAAAGGGGCAGTGTGACGCCTCTGCGGCCTGGTTTCTAACAGCCCATGGACCAGTCGTGGTCTGGGGACCCCTGCCCAGGCCTGTAGCTAGGGGGCACGGGGGAAGGGGTCATTGGGGGAGGGGAACTCTTTAAATCATGCAGAAAGCTAGCGCCTGCTCCTGCCACCCCTCCTGCATAATTTAGACCCCACCGATCAGCTGGTTTCTGAGCCCTATAAACGGTATGGGAGGGGCGGCAGTCCGGGGATGAGGGCCCCTCCAAAACTGGCAGGGGGCCAGATCCCATGAGCCCCTGTAGCTACAGGTCCGCCCCTGCCTTAAGTGCACACTTTTTTTAAAAGTGGGTTTTTAAATGCACAAGTACATTGATACCATGTATACCAGAGACCCATTGGGGCCAAAAATCCTAACTATAAATACAAGTTGATGGGGTGTGAACTGGCAGAGACCGAGCAAGAGAGAGATCTTGGGGTCGTGGTAGATAACTCAGTGAAAATGTCGAGACAGTGTGCGACTGCAATAAAAAAAAAGCCAACGCCATGCTGGGAATTATTAGGAAGGGAATTGAAAACGAATCAGCCAGTATCATAATGCCCCCGTATAAATCGATGGTGCGGCCTCATTTGGAATACTGTGTGCAGTTCTGGTCGCCGCACCACAAAAAAGATATTATAGCATTGGAAAAAGTGCAGCAAAGGGCAACTAGAATGATTAAAGGGTTGCAACACTTTCGCTATGAAGAAAGGTTAAAACGCTCGGGGCTCTTTAGCTCGGAGAAATGTCGACTGCGGGGGTGACATGATGGAGGTAAGATTATGCATGGGACAGAGGCTGAGAAAGTAGTTTTCTCCCTTCTCACAATACGGGAACTCGTGGACATTCAATTAAATGGCTGAGCAGTCGGGTTAGAACGAATAAAAGGAAGTCCTTCTTCACCCAAAGGGTGATTAACACGTGGAATTCACTGTCGCGGGAGGTGGTGGCGGCTGCCAGCATAGCCAGCTTCAAGAGGGGATTGGATAAGCATATGGAGCAGATGTCCCAGGGGATATTAGCCACAACGTATTGTTGGAACTCTCTGTCTGAGGCAGTGATGCTCTATATTCTTGGTGTTTTGGGAGGGGTGGGGGGACAGTGTGAGGGGTTCTAGTGTCCTGGCCCCACTGGTGG
This sequence comes from Heteronotia binoei, assembly GCF_032191835.1. Lineage (NCBI taxonomy): Eukaryota > Metazoa > Chordata > Lepidosauria > Squamata > Gekkonidae > Heteronotia > Heteronotia binoei. The sequence goes on along the minus strand of NC_083228.1, from coordinate 140,643,584 downwards.
ACCTCCTGATGGCACCTGGGCTTCTAGTGTCCTGGCTCCACTGGTGGACTTCCTGATGGCACCTGGTTTTCTGGCCACTGTGTTGGACTGGATGGGAAATTGGCCTGATCCAACATGGCTTCTCTTATGTTCTTAAAAAGTGGGTTTTTTAAACGCCCAAGTACATGAGTACCACACCAGAGACACATACCAGGTTCTCCTTGAGCATTAATTCGCCTTTACATCTACATCATATGGGAATAGACCGGATACATGTTTTGCCATTAGGCAATCCTAAAAGCAATTATTAACTCCACCTTTCCCAGTAAGGCCAAAGGGTTTTGGAAGACAGCTTTAATATTAAACGTTTCTCTTCGCCGATTCTCCCCTCATCTCCATCGCAAAGCAACCCCAGCTGTTACTTGCCTCCTTCCCCAAGGCAGGCAGGGGAAACAAATGCCAGAGGGAAAATTGCAAGCTAAAAAAAATAAAGGCAGTCCCCTGTGCAAGCATCAGTTGTTTCTGACTCTGGAGTGACGTTGCTTTCACATTTTCACAGCAGACTTTTTATGAGGTGGTTTGCCATTGCCTTCCCCAGTCCTCTACGCTTCCCCCCCAACAAGCTGGGTACTCATTTTACCCACCTCGGAAGGATGGAAGGCTGAGTCAACCTGGAGCTGGTGACTTTAACTCAGCTTCCGCTGGGATCGAACTCAGGCCATGAGCAGAGGGCTCCGACTGCAGTACTGCAGCTTTACCGCTCTGCGCCACGGGGCTCTTATCTCAAACTACAGCGCTGCAAAAAAACCTAGAACATCTGCTAACCGGGATCGGTAGCCCTGGATTAGAGAAACTGGAGTCTGTTGATCTGTGTTAACATCCGGGACGCTCCTAAGAATTCGGAGCAAGGCAAAAACATTTTCCCCCCTTTGGTGCAGGGGCCCGTTCTCTAGGGTTGCCAAGTCCAGTTCAAGAAATATCTTGGGACTTTGGGGGTGGAGCCAGGAGACTTTTGAGGTGGAGCCAGGAGACAATGAGGGTGGGGCCAGGAGAATTTGGGGTGGGGCCAGGAAACTTTGGGGGTGGGGCCAGGAGCAAGGTTGTGACAAGCATAACTGAACTCCAAAGGGAGTTCTGGTCATCACATCTAAAGGGACCGTATTCCTTTCAAATGCCCTCCATTGGAAATAATGGTTAGGGCACCTTCTTTTGGGGCTCATAGAATTGAACCCCCTGGTCCAATCTTTTTGAAAACTGGAGGGTGTTTTGAGGAGAGGCACTGGATGCTATGCTGCAGAACTGGTGCCTCTACCTCAAAAAACAGCTCCCCCAGAGCACCAGATGACACTCCCCCCCCCTTTCTAATGACACTGAAGCCGGGGGAAGGCCTTCAAACTAGGGGATCCCCTGCCCTCACCTGGGGATTGGCAACCCTACCGTTCCCAAAGCAGCTAGAGAAGAGGCTCGCAGAGCCGCGGGGGGGGGGGGGGGCGCGGGGCTGGCTCGTCTCTCCAAAGGCGATTACCCGGCTCCCTACGCAGCAGGGCGCGATTCGAACCCAGAACCCGAATGCCAATTAGACCCGCCGAGGGTAAAACAAACCGACGGAGCTGAAAGGGTCCTCGAACATGTTGGAAAGAATCCGGGGGACGTTGAACATCTGGCTCTGGAAGGGTTCTAGAACGCGCATGCTAGAAACTGCAGCAAACCAGACAGAATTTTTAAAAAAATGATAATAAAATGCATGAAGTTTTCTTTTTTTGGGGGGGGGGGTAATAACCTAGGCCACGCGGAAGCTCGACAGAAGGCTGCGGCTGTCTTTTAATCCCCAGGCTTGCAGCGCAACCCCCTCAACGCCAGCCTGGCGCGCCTGGCATGGCCACCCGACGCCCCGCCGCCGAGGGCCGCATCGCCCGCAATAAGAGTCCATTCCGCTGAAGCAAGGGCATACGGGCTCCGGGTTTTCCCCCGCACCGCCGTCACGACGGACAGACCGGGCGGCCAATAGAACGCCGCAAAGCGTCAACTTCGTGTTCGCTCGGCGGCTCCGGCCAATGCGCGTCGCCGGAGCCCAAGAGCCCGCCTTCCGTGGACAAACTCGGGCCCCGCGCGGCGGCCATGTTGAGTGCGGCGTAGCGGCAGCCAGTCCGGGAGAAGCGCGATTGGACTCCCTGGGAGCCCCCGCAGCCGGTTTGTAGCAACCGGGACGGCCGTCATAAGATAGTGGGAAGGTGACTGGGTCCGCTCCGGGCGGTTAGCGGTTCGGGCCGGGCGGAAAAACCGAGCAGTGTCTCTCCTAAGAGCTCCCAGCGCCATCTTGAGTGTGGCGCATCCTGCTACTCGCCTCCCATGCCCGGCTGGTGCTCCCCGCACGGAGTGGCACGCGCCCTTTTGCCCCGTTGCTGGGTGGGGGGGGGGGGTCACCCCTTTGCAAGGTCTTTTTTTTTTGTAGGGGCACCGCCACCTACGGGTTTTGCTAATTGCAAAACCCTCTTTTTTTGCAATCTTTTTTTTAGGGGGGGTTGCCCTTAAAAGCCCTTTTTATCTCCGGGGGGGGGGTGATTTAGCCCACGCGGGCGCTTTGATCCCAGTCCTCTTGCAAAAACAGGAGCAAGCCGAAGGGGGCATGCACAAAGGACCTACAGCTGAGCGCGCGCTCTCCCTCTTTTTTAAAAAAAATAGTTGCTCCGAATAGTTTGCAACCGGGCTGGAGGGAGATCTGGACTAAGTTTTGCAAAAAAGTGCTTATCTTAAGAGTCGGAGTTTGGGGGAGACGGGGGGGGGGGGTCTCGCACAGGTCGTCTTTTGCTTTGTTGACTGACAGCCAAGCCCGCGGAGGCGAGCCTGACGCCTGCTCGAATTTCCCGGCTTTTTTTTTTTTTTAATCCCCAAATTCAGCCCGCTCGGCTCTTCGCCTTCCCCCGATTGATTCGAGCGACCGAGGAGGCGAAATCGGCCCGAAAGTGAAATGCACAAGTTTGGATCGGGGTGGGGAGCGATTGAAAACTGCCCCGCTCGGTGCATTCCCACGTGCGCACGCGAGTTCTCTCCTCGGGCCTCGACGCGTGTCCAAAGCGGAGCGGGCTTCCTCTTTCTCCACCCCCCTTTTGGCGTTTACTCGGGTTTAAAAATGGACCAGTGCGCATCTAGACTAGATATATATATATATAGCTGGTTATAGGGCTTTTTTGTTGTTGTGCTGCGCGGGGGCGCGCGCGTGCGTAAAACCTTCTCTCCCCCCAGAACTTTCTTTCGCAGCTCTTAAGGTCTACATTGACTCCCCAGTAAATCGAGAGGGTCGCGACCTCAAAGCCAACGAGGCGATCTCGGGAAGTTCCCTTTTGCCCGGGGGCACCGCGATCCCCGTCGAAGGCCACAAGTGCCGGCAAACCCAAAGGAGGCTCCAACCCTCCGGGATCTACACCTCTAGACGCCAAATGTTCTCTCTTAAGCTGTGGAGACTTGGGAGCAAACACGCTGCTTGGCGAGCTACTGGCCTTCAAGCGGTCGACCTCCTGCATCCATGAGTGTGCTCTGGGGCCATTTTGCCCGAGTTGAGAACATAAGAGAAGCCATGTTGGATCAAGCCAATGGCCCATCCAGTCCAACCCTCTGTGTCACACAGTGGCCAACCCCCCCCCCCCCCAAATGCCATCAAGAGGTCCACTGTGCCCTCCCGCCCCGTCCCCCCAGGGAAGACAGAGCATCCCTGCCCCAGACAGAGAATTCCAACAAGAAGCAAAATGGTGTGAGCTGGAGGCTAAAAATCTGAGCTAACTCAGCTTCGAGGGGACGCTGCTCTAGAGTCGAACACGGGCTGGCCTCGAAGCCAGCGTTGGACCCATGCTCTTCCCCTCCCCAAACACACAGAGGAGCAAACTTTCTCATTCCCACCCCCACCCTCCTTCCTTCCTTGCGAGGTGCGCGCCCTCGGGTTTTTTGCCGCGCGCGCTTTGCAATGCTTCCCTCCTCCCTCCCTCGGGGTTTTTTTTTTTATTATTTGCAAAGCCTCCCCCCCCCACTTCTCCTCTCTCTGCCCCTCCCCTCGTTCCTTTTTTTTTTGTTGTTGCACGGCTGAGGCCTGGCACAAACTCATCGCAGCGCTGCCTCCGTCGGGGGAGGGCGGGAAGGAGGGCCCTTTGTACCGCTTTAAGCGGCCTTGCCCCATTGTTTGCCCCGCCGCCAATCGGCGGGCCCGTCTCGGCCCGGGCCGCCCAATGGGAGCCGAGCAGGGGCGGGTGCGGGCCGCCCCCTAATCTATATTAAAGCTAGTGGCGCCGCGTGAGTCTCCCACTGGCTCCGTCCAAAGCCATCTTTGCATTGTTCCTGCCTTGGCTAGGGGCAGCTGGATTATTATTATTATTGCTATTTATTTTTTTTTTTTGCATCGCGCCCTCCCGCTTTTTTTTTTTGGAGCCCCGGTGCGCGCCGTCGGAGCCCGTCTAAGCTTTGGGGAGCGGAGGTTTTTCCCGGCTTGGGTTTTTCTTTCTCGCTCTTTCGCCCCCTCCCGCCGGCCTTTCCACTTCCAGCAAACCCGCCGCCCCCAGCCATGTCAGACGCGGTCGTGGATACCAGCTCCGAGATCTCCACCAAGGTGAGCCTTGCCGCGAGGGGATCGGGGCCGCCCGCCTTCCCTCCCTCCCTCCCTCCGTGGGCTCTTGATTTATTGATGTGCTTCGAGGCCCCCCCCCTTTCCTTTCCCGGTCCTCCGGCAAGTAACCATCTTTGCTTCTCCGACGTGCCCCCGGCTCCTCCGGTTTTCCCCCTTTGTTCGCGGGCTCCTACCAGAGCCCGGGCTTGTTTTTCTGGATGGCCAGGAAACCGTTGAGGGCTTTTAAAAAGCTTTCGCTCAAATCCTCGTGGGAGCGGACGGGCTGGCGGGGGAGGGAAACAACTTGGGGGGGGGGGGGAAGGCGACTGACTTTTGGGGTTTGCTTTGGAAAAGGCGCCCCCGTTCCCAAGCAGGGAGCCGGCTATTCAAATGGGGCTCTCCCGGCTTGACAGACGGCGCGGACTCCGGAGGTCCCCTTTCCGTTCCCCTTCGCTTAAAAGCGGGGGGGGGGGCGCCAGGTAGAAGGGGACTCTGTGCAGGGCCGGATCTAGGGGGGGGGCAGAGGGGGGGGGGTGCCTCGGTGCCTGGCGGGCTTCAAAGGAAGCGAGCGTGGAAATCTAAGCAACCCCCCCCCCGTCTGGGCTCACCTGAAAGCGCGCGGCCGGTTGCCCTCGGCTCGCCCTTTTGTGAGTCGGGTTCCGACGTACTTTGAATGAGAAGTTGCGTGTCTGTGCCTTTCCCTCCCCTCCCCCTTTTCCCCCCCCCCTTCAGCTTCTTCATTTGCTTTGGCTAATTGCACGGAAATAACTTTTACGACCCCCGGTGGCCGCGAGCAAAATCGGAAGCGGGTTTTATTTAGGGTGGAGGGGGGGGGGAGGCGAGAAGGTGCTGGGGGTCGGCGAGAGCGCCTCGTCGGCTTTGGCTGGGAAGCGAGCGCGGCCGTCCTTTGTTTGGGAAGGCGGGCAGCTTGCGGCACCGGCGGGCCCCGAGGTGGGCAGGCGACCTCCCGGGGGTGGGCCGCCCCGCCGTGTCCCCCAGCCCGCGCATCTGGCACGGCCGGGGCTTTTCCCTTCCGAGAAGTGGAGGGGGGGGGGGGAGAGGAGAGAGAGACAGTCCCCTTTCTTCCTCCACGCTGCTTTCTCGTTCTGATCCAAGCGCCAAGCGCGGCGCTCAAAGCGGGCGTCGAACCTTGCGGGGCTCACCCCGAACTTCACTTGGCCCCCCTGAACTGGGATGACCCCTCTTTCCTCCCCCCCCACCAAAGTTGAGGAAGCCCCGGGGGGGAGGGCAGAGGCGTCAAAAGGGCATCGACGGGGGAAGGGGGGGGTCGGTGGGGGATGAATGGAGCTCGAGAGAGCGGCCGAAGGAAACGCGTTCGGGGGCCCCGTCGGCGTTTCCTTCGGGCGAGAGGATGGTACCGCGCCCGGTCCCGTCCCCCCCCCCCCCGATAGTTCGGGGACAGCGGCTGGATGCCTTGTGGCCCGGTCGAAAGGGACCGTCCAGCCCCGTCCGCGGTGGGCGCCCACGAAGAGGACTAAACGTCTTTTTCCACCAACGCGCCCCCCCCCCCCGGGGAGAGAAATCGCGGCTGGGAGAACGGGAGCAAGGTCATCGCTTGGCACGCACCGTTTCCGCCCTCGACGGCCGGAGTCCGCCGGCGCTTTTCGCGGCGGCCGCAGCCGGAGAAGATCCCGGCTCCCTCCTTTCTCCCCTCCCGCGTCTCTCGGGGCAGCCCCGGTTGCCGGCCTCCGGAGCGAGAAGAGAAGGGGGGGGCGCTTCCATCCCGAACTCACGCGTCTTTGGAAGGCCAATTCGGATTAAGAGAGGCCGGTGTGCGATCTGGGCACTTAATTCGGATTAAGAGGCCGGCGTGCCATCCGGAGCCTCACTGTCTTCGCGGGGGGGGGGTGTGCAAGTAGCAGGAATCGCGACGAGGCGCCCCCCCTCCTTTACCTCGGGGGTTATTTATGGGGCAGGCGGGTGTAGGATTGATGACTCCCGCCACCACGCACCTGACCCTATTTCGTGGGTGGGATTTAACCCCCCCCCCGCATGCGACCCTTTTTGGAACAGGAGGCTGGCCCTGGTGGGGGGTAGTTCCAAACCTCTCCCCCGAGCTCCCTTTTGGTGCCCCCCCAAAATGTCCCCAAGGGTGGGTGCCCAATTTAGTACCCCCAGAAGGCCGGCGCCCTAGGCGATTGCCTAGGTGCACCAGGCAAGGCATGCAGGCGCCCAGGGGGGCAGCAAGCGCCAGCTCCCTTTCCCGGGCGGGCGGTGGCTTCTCTCTTTCTCTCTCGAGCGCCGCCCCCGGACGCAGCAAGGCCGCCCGCGGCGAGCGCTCCACCACGTGCCGCCCTCTGTTCTCTGGCGCTGCCTTTGCTCCAGCCTCCGCCCGCGCGGGGCCTCTCGGGAGTCGTAGTCCGCTCTCGCCCTCTTTGGAGCCTCGGCTGGTTCTTTCGCCGCTGGGGGGGGGGAGAAAAGAACTACGAGTCCCGGCATGCCTCGGGAATTTGGCTGCGTCTGGCCAATCGGAAGGGGCGCCGAGTGTGGCGCGCGGTTTTGAAACGGCCCGGGGCGCGTGGCGCGCGGGCCTCCGGCCTCGAGAGCCCGGCTCGCGCGCCCCCTAGAGGGTGGGAGGGGGGTGGTTGGGAATCCAACGGGGACAATGAGGCGGTAATTAAACGGAGCATCCATTTCAGGTGCGTGGGGGACGGTAGCTTTGCTGCAAGGTCTTTTTGCAGCTGATTTTATGTTCCCTTAATGCAGTTGGCAGTGGGAGATCCCTTGCTTTGCATGCCCATTGGTGGCACCTCTTGGGCAAAGGCAATCAAAGTGCTTTCCTACTTAATTTCCCATTGACTTTTATTTACCCTTGAGCATTCCCTGCATGGATTTTCTCTGGCATTTACAGTCTCGTGGTGCTTTTAATAACATTGTCGTGGCAGCTTTAAGGGAAAAAAAAGATTTGCAAAGAGTTTGTTAGCCCCGCCCTGTTTCTTTGCATTGCATTTAAACAAAAAAGTTAAAAAAAATCTCCAGGTTTTGACAAAACCCCCTTTTGCCGCTGCTGTTTTCTCCTGCTGTGGCAGACAGCTCTGCCCACAGAATTACAAGTTTTTTCCTGACCCTGGACAAAAGAGTATTAGAGATGCGGGTGGGGTAGAGAAGTGGAAAAATCGGGGTGCCTGCGATGTTGAAGTACCACTATGCAGTCTCTCCTCCCTCCTGTTCTTTTGACTTGAGAAAACTCTTGTCTAGGGCAAGAACGTTGTGGTGGGGAAATTCCTTTCTGAAATAAACCTGCTACTCCGGTTTTCCCTTTGGACCCCATTTTTTATTATTATTATTATTATTATTATTTTAAGAATCATAGAGTTGGAAGGTACCTCCAGTGTCATCTAGTCCAACCCCCCTGCACAATGCAGGAAAGTCACAAACACCTCCCCCTAAATTCACAGGGTCTTCATCGCTGTCAGATGGCCATCTAGCCTCTGTTTAAAAACCTCCAAGGAAGGAGAGCCCACCACCTCCTGAAGAAGCCTTTTCCACTGAGGAACCGCTGTAAACTCACAAACACCTCCCCCTAAATTCACAGGACCTTCATTGCTGTCACATGGCCATCTAGCCTCTGTTTAAAAACCTCCAAGGAAGGAGAGCCCACCACCTCCTGAGGAAGCCTGTTCCACTGAGGAACTGCTCTAACGTAGGTCAGGAAGTTCTTCCTAATGTTGAACTGGAAACTCTTCTGATTTAATATCAATCCGTTCGTTCTGGTCCTGCCTTCCGGGGCCACAGAAAAAGATTTGCTTTCCAGCTGATCTGAGAATCATCCCCAGCTCCAACCAGCGTTCCCTCTAAGCTGACTTTGCATGAGCCAGCTCACATATTTATTAGCCTCCAGCTCACACAGTTTTGTCCCAGCTCAGGAAAAATGGCCCTAAAGCACAATAGTTGATGCAGGAGCTCACGACTTGAATGCCAGGAGCTCACAAAGTAGAATTTTTGCTCACAAGACTCTGCAGCTTAGAGGAAACAGCTGGAACATGTTCCTCAAGCCGAGCGTTTCTAACCTGCCGGATGAGTGGACAGATGTCTTTCTTTATGGTGGGGGGAGAGGGTCTTGCTTGTTTGTGCAACAGGTGCGTTGGAATGCAGCGGGTTTGGGGAGAGCGGCGGGCGGGCAAAGATGGTCGGCGGCTCCTGAGCGTTGCGGTGGAAGTCAGCTAATCCACCGCCAACTTACCCAGAATCCTCGGCTGCCCTGAGAGGCTTAGCCAGCACACTGTTGCGTTAGGCCCGTGATGGCAGGCAACCTAATCTAAAGGCTGCCCTAATCCGAAGGAAGAGAGAAGGAAATGGGAGGGTGAACCCTATCCCAGCTGTGTCATGTCAATTCCCGACCTTTGCTGGGAGTGAGAGGCGTGTAATTGAGGCACCGAGGGTGACTGGGAGGCTTCGGCCTTCGCCGGAGTATCAACAGCCTGTCTCTCTCCAGATTCCTGGCAGCTTTAAAAAGAGCCAGGTGGTAAGACTTGTGCCTGTGGAAAAACCCCTTTGCTCGATGAGGAAAACTTTCAGGACCGCCTCTCTGTTGGGCAGCTTCCTTTGCAGCTTCCTTTCTTCTCACAAAGTTGTGTTCTGGATGTCCAGTTGTACTGTAGAGACCGCTGAGATTTCGGGGGCGTGATTTCTAGAGAGTCTAAGCTCTCCTTTGCCTGTTTATCTCCTTTGAAAGTTCATACCCTGCAAATCTTGCTGGTATCTAAGGTTCCACTGAATCCAAATCTTAACCGTTTGGGTTGGCACCAGGGACCCTTAATCTGGTTTTGGGGGCTTGCGCCTTTCCCCCTTGGAAAGAAGACTTACACCAACCTCGGCGTTCTTTCTGGGCGTCAGCTGTGGCTCACGTGTAGAATTTGTGGCTTGTTCTTGGGGAGGGACGGTGGCTCAGTGGCAGAGCATCTGCTTGGTAAGCAGAAGGTCCCAGGTTCAATCCCCGGCATCTCCAACTAAAAAGGGTCCAGGCAAGTAGGCGTGAAAAACCTCTGCTTGAGTCCCTGGAGAGCCGCTGCCAGTCTGAGTAGACAATACTGACTTTGATGGACCGAGGGTCTAATTCAGTATAAGGCAGCTTCATATGTTCATATATATGGGGAGGGACGGCGGCTCAGTGGTAGAGCATCTGCTTGGTAAGCAGAAGGTCCCAGGTTCAATCCCCGGCATCTCCAACGAAAAAGGGCCCAGGCAAATAGGCGTGAAAAACCTCCGCTTGAGACCCTGGAGAGCCGCTGGCAGTCTGAGTAGACACAATACTGACTTTGATAGACTGATTCAGTAGAAGGCAGCTTCATGTGTTTTTAAAAAAATCTGGTCTGTGAGGGGTGCTGGTACCTGTAGCGTTAGCGGGGTGGGGATTATCTGTGTTGTATTACAAAGTAGGGCAGGAGAGCTGTTCCTTTGTTGGAAGAGGTTTTTTAAGAAGCTTAACGGAGGCTCCACGTGCTGCTTTGGGTGGGCCTTTCCTGTCGGAAAACTTAGGAGGTGAAAGGATCGTGTTAGTGCAGTACCCGCTCGAGGAGGGTTGGCCAAACTTGCTTAATGTGAGAGCCACGTGGGATAAATGTCAGATGCTTGAGAGCCGCCAGACACGGATGTCAGCTCTTGGGAGCAGGAAGGAAGGAGGGAAAATAGATGGGGTGAGGGAAGAGGGAAGGAGAGATGGAAAGAAAGCAACTTTAAATGTATTCTCCAAGCAGACTGACGGGGCGGTGGGAGCTTTGAGATGCCACACAATATGTATGAAAGAGCCACATGTGTGGCTCCCAAGCTGAAGTGTAGCCACCCCTGCACCGGAGCAAGGATCTGGCCCATAGGTGGGTCTGTTGAACTCCAGACTTGCAAGCCTGTTTGGGGCATGGGGGGGAGGCGTTTCCTTTTAGTCAAGTTCCTTTAGTTCCGCCGTCCAAAGCCATTCTGTACGTGGGTGGGGGAAACAAGAAGTCACGTTCCCACACTTCTTCCTGGCTGTTTCTGCACTGCATTGGTTATTTTTCCAACTTTCCTAGGGCTGGGGTGGGGGGAGAGCCCCCCCCCCCCCCGAAAACAAACTGGTCTGGAATCCTGGTGACTCATCCTGGTTTGTTTCTGTCCCTTTTAAGGACTTGAAAGAGAAGAAGGAAGTGGTGGAAGAGACAGAAAACGGCCGAGATGCACCGGCCAACGGTAACGCGGTGAGTGTCTCTGCCGGGCACAGCTGTGGGTTCGAGTGTCGGGCTGCCACTGGGAGAGACCCGAGTTCGAATGTGCTTAGCCACACAAAAAAAGCCCCACCTTCATTGGGTGATTTTGGGTCGGTTTTCTCAGCCTCACCTAACTTGTAAGGTGAAAATAGAGGCAAAACGCATGCAATTCTTAGAAGAATGAATGGATTTCTAAATAGTAATAGAGGGCTGTCTTATACGCAGCTGGAGTGTCGAGCTATCCAGCTCAGCCCAGGTAGAATCTGTCTAGAGTCTCAGAGAAGAGAGAAAGGTGTTTTCCCAGTTGTGTTAGCTGGGACCTCTTTAACTCTTGAGTTCTCAGCCCCGACCTGGGATCTTCAGCAGGCAAAGTACGAATCTGCCACTGTCTCCCAGCGTTCAAGTGTTTCTTCCCAGAGGCCTACCAGGAAGGAGCCAATTTGCAATCTCGCAATCCTTTTTTTTTTGTTCCCACCATCTGATTTAAAAGTCCTGTCGATGGAAGCAGATGAGAGTAAAACTCCAGAGGTGGGTAGGGCTTGGAAGTCTTTTATTAAGAAAATGCAAACACAGTGGTATTCAGCAAACGCTGGAACATTAATTCTCATGTTGTAATAACCGCCAGTGGTTTTAAAAACGTTTTGAGTCTTGAGATGATATTGGATTTATATCCCACCCTCCACTCACAGTGGCTTACAATCTCCTTTATCTTCCTCCCCCACAACAGACACTCTGGGAGGTGGATGGGGCTGAGAGGGCTCTCCCAGCAGCTGCCCTTTCGAGGACAGCTCTGCCGGAGCTATGGCTGACCCAAGGCCATGCCAGCAAGTGCAAGTGGAGGAGTGAGGAATCCAACCTGGTTCTCCCAGATAAGAGTCCGCACACTTAACCACCACACCAAACTGGCTCTAGAGATCGACTGCTGAGATACTTCAGTGAAGGCGGAGGTCTTTGGAGGCGGGTGGTTGGTTCTTCTGTTAAGTCCAGGTGCAAAACCTGCTTTGTTTGTGTCCCCAAAATTTCCCCTTTGAGAATTGACGGGTTGACAGCAGCCTCCTGACATATATCACTGCTTTTTAGCAAAACATAGCTGTAAAGTCTGGTCTTGTAGTTTAAGAGATGGGAGTTTTGATATCTCTGGTGCTATATTCTGGGGCGGTGGATTGCAAGCAAGGAACCCCTGGGCCCCGCCTCAGGTTTTTAAGTGTGCTTTGTTTCTGCAAGGAGAACGAGGAAAACGGGGAGCAGGAAGCGGACAACGAGGTAGATGAAGAGGAAGACGAAGTCGGGGACGACGAGGAGGACGAAGAAGAAGGTGATGGTAATTTCCGTGTTTTTTTTTTCCTTCCCGGTGAGGTGACTGGGTCTGTTTAGGGCCTCGGATCAGTTTGCAGAGGGAAACAGCACCCTCTAGTGGCCACTCCTGAGTAGGACGCAGCGCAAGAGAGACGGCTTTCTAATCCGGAGCCCCTGGAACAAATTCCAAAGAGTGTCAGCATTCGGTCGGTGTAGACCCGTGTGCTTTGGTGGCAGCTGTCGCCAAAGCAACTAAAAAATAATAATCTGCTCAGCCAATCAGATCTCAGCCGGACGCCTTGCTAGGCGGGAGCATCCGGGCATTAGCGACTGAGCCATGAGTTGTATAATTATTTCATTATATGTTACAATTTAGTAGTAATAATAATAACAATAGGATTTATATCCCGCCCTTCACTTCGAAGCTCAGAGTGGCTCATAATCGCCTTTATCTCCCTCCCCCACAACAGACACCCTGTGAGGTGGGTGGGGCTGAGAGAGCTCTCCCAGCAGCTGCCCTTTCAAGGACAACCTCTGCCGGAGCTATGGCTGACCCAAAGCCATTCCAACAGCTGCAAGTGGAGAGGTGGGGAACCAAACCTGGTTCTCCCTGTTAAGAGTCAGCTCACTTAACCGTCGCACCAAAATAAAGTGCACAATTGTATCATCCCGAAACCATTGCGCCCCTTCCAAATCTGTGGAAAAATTGTCTTCCACAAAACCGGTCCTGGGCCCCAAAAGGTTGGGGTCCGCTGAGTTAGGTGATAAAACCCACTGCTACGTGATCCGTTGCCTGTTGTTCCCACACGTGGGTGGCATTCCTCTGCGGTTGCGCTGCCCGAGCCTGCAGGGCTGGAAAGGGGCGTGGATCGCACACGGCAGCTCTCCGAACTTGTAAACACGACTGCAGGGGAGAAACAAAGATCCTTCTCTCTGGGGGACGACTGTGCCTCTTCCCTGAACACAGTGCGGCAACTGAGGCCTGGGCATGGGTCTTTTTCACCTGTGCCAGGTGGAGAGTTCTTAGAGCCTGTCCTTTCGCTCCCTCGGCTGGAGTGCAGGGGCTCAATTCCTGCTCCGGCTTCAGATTTCATCGAATCATAAAGCTGGAAGGTACCTCCAGGGTCATCTAGTCCAGCCCTCCTGTACAGTGCAGGAAATCCACAAATACTGCTCCCACCCGTACCTCCGGTGATCCCTGTTCATGCCAGATGGCAAAAAATCTTCCAGAATCCCTGGCCAAATTGGCCTGGGGAAGAAGAAGACTGCAGATTTATACCCTGCCCTTCTCTCTGAATCAGAGAATCAGAGCTGCTTACAATCTCCTTTATTTTCTCCCCCCCACAACAGACACTCTGTGTGGTGGGTGGGGCTGAGAGAGCTCTCCCAGAAGCTGCCCCTTCAAGGACAGAGTCTCAGAGCAACTTACAATCTCCTGTATCTTCTCTCCCCACAACAGACACCCTGTGCGGTGGGTGGGGCTGAGAGAGCTCTGACTTCAGCTGCCCTTTCAAGGACAACTGCCATAGCTGTGGCTGACCCAAGGCCATTCCAGCGGCTGCAAGTGGAGGAAGAAGACTGCAGATTTATACTCCGCCCTTCTCTCTGAATCAGAGACTCAGAGTGGCTTACAATCTCCTTTATCTTCCTCCCCCACCACAGACACCCTGTGAGCTGGGTGGGGCTGAGAGGGCTCTCGCAGCAGCTGCCCTTTCAAGGACACCTCCTACAAGAGCTATGGCTGACCCAAGGCCATGCCAGCAGCTGCAAGTGGAGGAGTGGGGAATCAAACCCGGTTCTCCCAGATAAGAGAGCTCTGGCTGACCCAAGGCCATGCCAGCAGCTGCAAGTGGAGGAGTGGGGAATCAAACCCGGTTCTCCCAGATAAGAGTCCGCACACTTAACCACTACACCAAACTGGCTCTCAAAGCATTGCTAAACAGCTGCCCTTTCAAGGACACCTCCTACAAGAGCTATGGGTGACCCAAGGCCATTCCAGCAGCTGCAAGTGGAGGAGGGGGGAATCAAACCCCGTTCTCCCAGATAAGAGTCCACCTGCTTAACCACTACACCAAATTGGATTTGAATAGTGGTGGGGCTTCAGAAGGTGCAACGCCATAGAGTCCACCCGGGGCGGAATTCTAGCAGGAGCACCTTTGCATATTAGGCCACGACCCCATGATGCAGCCAGTCCTCCCAAGAGCTTACAAAAAAGAAGCCTTGTGAGCTCTTGGAGGATTGGCTGCATCAGGGGGGCATCGCCTAATATGCAAAGGAGCTCCTGCTAGAATGGAGTCCACCCTCTAGCGGATCCGTTTCTCCAGAGGTACCAACCTGTCACCTGGAGATCAGTTGTCGCAGTGGGAGATCCCCAGGCGTCACCTGGAGGTTGGCGACCCTGACCGAAGCACCTCCAGGAGCCGTCGGCCTGGAAGTGTCCCACGGGAGGGGAGGGCGACGACACCCGCCAGCTGGAGTCCCAAAATTCCCTCCGGAACGCTAAGGGTCTCCAGCGGCCTTCAGACGGCCTGGCCTAATTGGGTGTTTGCCGCTAGGTGGGGAGCGTCGCTCGGAGACGGTCACCGCGGAGGAGGGAAAAGGGGTGGGAAGCTGAGCTCGGGAGCCATGGCGACAGCCTTGACATCACCTGCTGGCACTCAGGTTGCCTTTTGAGCCGGTAGACGACTGGGAAGCTCACGTTGCATCGTGCACCCCACCTAGGATTTCTCCAAGGGGTTCTCTCGCAAAGCTGCTCGGGGTCCCATCTTCTGAACTCGGCCCCCGGGCCAAGAATAAACCAGCCTCTTGCTGCGGTTCTTTCCCAGCTCCTGCTTCCTTCCTCCTCCCTCTTTCCTTCCTCCTCCTGGGGCTTAAGGGAAAGATGGAACCGCCTGCCAAAGCTAATCCTACCTGTTCTAACCTGGCCGTCTTCCCAAGGGAAGCAGAGGGGATTACTCGTCTGCGTTCAGGTGTCCCTAATCTTTTCTTCTTCGCCTCCCCCGCTCTGGTCGTCGCCGGCGAGAACTAAACCAGATTACTGGTTCGAACGCCCATTTGCTTAGCCCAAAGGACTTGGGCTGAAACCACTCACACACACACACATCCCAGCGCTGCCCCCTTGGAATGGCTTTGGGGGTCTTCTCCCCCGCAAAAAGACCTCCTTTCCAGCTGTTCCCGGATCCCCTGACCCTAATACATTCTTGATCCAGGTCAGTCCATGCTCTGGGCGTTGCGGGGACTAAACCATCGGCCGAATCTGTATCCCCAATTAGTTCTGAGTCAACTGCACTTGCTAATGAACCTCTGGCTTTAAAGTCAGACTTCCGATGGAGAAGGGGAAGAAGTAACGGGAGGGAGGAGAAGGTGCGAAACCAGAGAGTTGCTCATCTCTCTTTTTGGGCTCGGACTTTCAAAACTCTCCTGTTCTGGAAGCTGTTGGGCCCAATCCATACAGCCCTGGCTTGTCTAGTCCGGTCTCGATACCGAAAGGCCATCTAACCCCGTTCTTTGGCCTGAGGAGCGTGGGTTCCAATCCAGTTTAATAGTTGGGAGGAGAGGCAGGCGGGTTTGTCATTCGTTATTGATTTTAAATAGTTATTAGCTGCTTTTCTTCTGGGGCTCAAGGTGGCTTATAGTCAGGGGTGGACTTCTAGCCGGAGCTCCTTTGCATATTAGGCCACACACCCCTGATGCAGCCAATCCTCTAAGAGCTTACAAAAACGCCCTGTAAGCTCTTGGAGGATTGGCTACACGAAGGGGTGTGTGGCCTAATATGCAAAGGAGCTCCTGCTAGAAGTCCACCCCTGCTGATAGTATAAATAAAACGTGAAAAGCACAATAAAACAAGTTTCGAAACCCATAATTTGAAAACTCGTTACG
Source organism: Heteronotia binoei (assembly GCF_032191835.1). Taxonomy (NCBI): domain Eukaryota; kingdom Metazoa; phylum Chordata; class Lepidosauria; order Squamata; family Gekkonidae; genus Heteronotia; species Heteronotia binoei. Next base: position 140,627,639 of record NC_083228.1, on the reverse strand, counting down.
ATTGTCAATAAAGAAAAACTAAACCACGCCGATGTAGTCCTAAGTGAAACTCTCTTCCAACTGCCTCTTGAAGATGGAAAGCCAGGGGGGCCAGGTGCACCTCCCTAGGAAAGTTGTTCTAACGTTGTGGGGCTGCCACTGAAAAGGCCCTTCCTTGTGTGTCCCGCTTTGATTGGTCGGGCAGTCACAAAGGGCCTCCATGCCACCTTTTTGGGGGGGACGGGACTATTTTTGTATATTTTATATATCTGCGAGTGAATCCGCACCTGGAAGTCATGGTGACCTCTGGTGACGGACCCCTACTGGGGGCCTGGAGGATATTCAGGGAGGTGGCTGAATAAAGCCCGCCCCTGCCTTCCCGACTGCTGGTATTCCCAGGAGGTCTGCCATCTGAGTCCTCGCCAGAGTCAGCCTCGCTTAGCTTTTGAGGCCGAACGAGATCAGTTTCACCTGGGCTATCCAGGGCAGGGTCTCCCTGCTGTCTTGATTTCCGAGCAGGAGACCGAGGGCGATGGTCTGCGGGTGAATGACATTCCTTAACGTGTCACCGCAGTTTCTGTCTCTCCTTCATGCAAAGGGCGCACACATTTCCTTCTGGAAACCTGAACTTAGCCTGGATTTTCAGCTCACCTTCTCTGGGGCACTGCACGTCAACCCATGTACTTGGGCAAGTTCCCAGGAAAGGCGTGGGAAGCCCCAGAGGGGCCGTTGGGTCATTGAAGCTCGGCAGGTGTTGGCCTTGCTCAGAAACGGAGGTTTCTTGGAAGCATTCCCCGGGTTTCCTCAAGAACATAAGAGAAGCCATGTTGGATCAGGCCAGTGGACCATCCAGTCCAACACTCTGTGTCACATAAGAACATAAGAGAAGCCATCTTGGATCGGGCCAATGGCCCATCCAGTCCAAAATTCTGTGTCACATAAGAACATAAGAGAAGCCATGTTGGATCAGGCCAATGGCACATCCAGTCCAACACTTTGAGTCACATAAGAACAGAAGAGAAGCCATGTTGGATCAGGCCAGTGACCCATCCAGTCCAACACTCTGAGTCACATAAGAACATAAGAGAAGCCATGTTGGGTCAGGCCAGTGGCCCATCCAGTCCAACACTCTTGAGTCACATAAGAACATAAGAGAAGCCGTGTTGGGTCAGGCCAGTGGCCCACCCAGTCCAACACTCTGTGTCACATAAGAACATAAGAGAAGCCATGTTGGATCAGGCCAGTGGCCCATCCAGTCCAACACCTGTCACACAGTGGCTAAAAAAACAACAGGTGCCATCAGGAGGTTTATCAGTGGGGCCAGTACACTAGAAGTCCTCCCACTGTTGCCTTCCCCAAGCACCAAGAATACAGAGCATCGCCACCCCAGATACAAGAACATAAGAGAAGCCATGTTGGATTAGGCCAATGGCCCATCCAGTCCAACACTGTCATACAGTGGCAAAAAAACCAGGTGCCATCATGAGGTCCATCGGTGGGACCAGGACACTAGAAGCCTTCCCACTGTGCTCCCCCAAGCATCAGTAATACAGAGCATCACCACCCCGGATACAAGAATGTAACAGAAGCCATGTTGGATTAGGCCACTGGCCCATCTGGTCCAACACTCTGTGTCACACAGTGGCCAAAAACCCAGGTGCCATCAGGAGGTCCATCAGTGGGGCCAGGACACTAGAAGCCCTCCCACTGTTGCCTCTCCCAAGCTTCAAGAATACAGAGCATCACTTGTCCCAGGCAGAGAGTTCCAACAATACGCTGTGACTTGAGAGCCACTGATGGACCTCTACTCCAGATGTTGATCCAATTCTATGCCAATGTAGTTTCTGGTGACATTCTTGAGCCAGGTTTTTACAGAGGGTTGCTCTGTCTTGGAGAGTTTGTATTGGCCAAGTGTGAATCATTCCCCTCCCCCTTTTCCGTCTAGGGGAAGAAGAAGATGGCGACGAAGACGATGAAGCGGAGGGTGCCACAGGCAAGCGGGCAGCTGAGGATGATGAGGTAAGGAGGCAGGTTCTGCCGAGTCGCGTTAGGCGAGGCCCAGGATCCCTGGTCGTGCCTGTGCCCCGCCCAAACATACACACAAAATGGCTCTCGGGGAGAGCCAGGGCCAACCAGAAAATGGCTGCCGCCAGCCACTGAGGCAAATCACAGGACGCTGAGGAAAGCTGACGACCAAGTTGATGAAGTGGAGGGAAGCCAGGGTGAGCTTTGGGGAAGAAGCAAAGGGGCGCTAGGAAAGCCATTGGTGGGCTCTGGTGCCCGTGTGCACACTGCGTTGGGGATTGCCAGTCTAGACAAATGTCTGCTCTGTGAGCCGCTGGCCTTAAAGTTGTGAGCTGCTGCATAAATTAGTTAGCTCCGGGGGCCTTTTTTCCTGCGCTAAGACACAAACGTGTGAGCGGGAGGCTCAAAATCTGTGAGCTAGCTCACGCCAACTCCGCTTAGGAGGAACACTGACCCTTCAGCCGGTTCCAGACAACTGGTCTGAGAGAGGCTTGTCTCTTGACAGCACAGTGGGAATACTGGCGTCCGATCTCTTGCCAGCAGAGCAGGCGAATGTCACCGAGTTAATGTTCGAAATCACTCCTATGAAGGAAGAACTCGATCGATATTAAAAGTTTCCGACTCTGGGGTGACGTTGCTTTCACAACGTTTTCCAGGCAGATTTTTTACGGGGTGGTTTGCCATTGCCTTCCCCAGTCCTCTACGCTTTCCCCCCAGCAAGCTGGGTGCTCATTTTCCCGACCTCGGAAGGATGGAAGGCTGAGTCAACCTTGAGCCAGCTACCTGAAAGCCCAGCTTCCGCCAGGATCGAACTCAGGTCGTGAGCAGAGCTTAGGACTGCGGTACAGCAGCTTTACCACTCTACACCACGGAGCGGGGGAGGACACGTGACAAAATCAGGTCTAATATTTCTCAGGCTTAACAGAATAATATCAGTCTCACGGTTTCTCAAAGATTAGGGCGAATGGGGCTTTGAAGCCAATGGCAGAGTGCCCTATAAAGTTTGGAAGCCCTGTGCGCACACGTTACCCTAGGGTTGCCAACTTGCTCAGGAGATTCCTGGAGATCTGGGGGCAGAATTTGGGGAGAGGGGTGTGAGCTCAACAGCCATTTGTCCCCAAAGAGCCCACCTTTCAAAGCGGACTTTTTCTACAGGGGAACAAATCTGTTCCCTGGAGATCAGTTGTAGTTCTGGGACGGGGGTAGCCATACTGACTCGGGAGCCACACGCGGCTCTTTCACACATACTGTGTGGCTCTTGAAGCCCCCTCCACACAACCATCAGCCAGCTTAGAGAAGGATTTCTCTCTTTAAATCACTTCTCCCAGTCAAGTCAACTAACAGTTTGGAGAATGCATTGAAAATTAAAGTAGCTTTCTTTCCACCTCACCCTTTTCCCATCTATTTCCTCCATTCCTTCTTCTCTTCCTTCCTTCTTCCCTCCCTTCTTTCCTTTTCCCCTCTCTCTGTTCCTTCCTCCTTTCCTCCCTCGCCTCCTCCCTCCCTGTCTTGTGGCTCTCAAACATCTGATGTTCATGTCTCGTGGCTCTCAGACATCTGACGTTTATTCTGTATGGCTCTTAAATTAACAGTGTCATCCAAAAGAAAGTTACACTAGTCTAAGCCCATTCATTTCAATAGGCTTAGACTGGAGTAGCTCTCCTTAGGAATGCATTGTAAGCCATTTTGGCCACCTCTGTTCTGGGAGGTCTCCAGGTGCCACCTGGAGACTGGCAACCCGCCCAAGATCTGAGATCTTTCCCTTGGAAGCCCCAGCAGAAACAGTGACTACACCTCTCATGATTTTCCCAGAGGTGGTAGCCGTGGATAACAGAAAGAAACCTTTCTAACTTCTAACGCACACGATTGCCCTCCGAATAAAGCAGTTGGTCCCTAAAGAGGATTAGGAAAATAAGGAACAGGTGGGCTAAGAAGATGCATCATGATAACACTCATTAAATTCCCCAAGCAAGTTTAGAGAGCTAAAATTAGCCCTTGTTTGCAATTAAAGGGCAATAAATCTGCAATTTCTCCAGCAATGACACTAACGAGCTGTTGGCGTTTCAGTCAGTCGGCCGTTGATCCTTAGAGGGGTTTAGAAAGCTACATGGGAAGACGGCATTCTTACGTAAGATCACGAATCATAGAACTGTAGCGCTGGAAGGGGACCCCCCAGGTCATCTGAGAGCCGGTTTGGTGTAGTGGTTAAGTGTGCGGACTCTTATCTGGGAGAACTGGGTTTGATTCCCCCACTCCTCCGCTTGCAGCTGGTGGGATGGCCTTGGGTCAGCCACAGCTCATAGGAGTTGTCCTTGAAAGGGGCAGCTGCTGGGAGAGCTCTCTCAGCCCCACCTACCTCACAGGGTGTCTGTTGTGGGGGAGGAAGATGAAGGAGACTGTGAGCCAGTGAGACTCTGAAGTTCAGAGCGGAGGGTGGGATATAAATCTAATACCATCTTGTCCAGCCCCCTGCGCAATGCAGGTAATTCACAAGTACCTCTTTCCACATGCACATATCCCCAGTGACCCCTGCTCCGTGTCCAGAAGCTGGCAAAAAGCTCCAGGATCCCTGGCTAAACTGGCCTGGAGAAAAATTGCTACCCGAACCCAAAGAAGAAGAGATTGAAAAAGATTTTGGATTTATATCCTGCCCTATACTCTGAATTTCAGAGTCCCAGAGCAGTCACAATCTCCTCTACCTTCCCCCCCACCCACACACAAACACCCTGTAAGGTAGGTGGGGCTGAGAGAGCTCCAACAGCAGCTGCCTTTCAAGGACGACTCCTATGACAGCTATGGCTGACCCAAGGCTATTCGAGCAGGTGCAAGTGGAGGAGTGGGGAATCGAACCCGGTTCTCCCAGATAAGAGTCAGCACACTTCACCACTACACCAAACTGGCTCTCAGACAGATACCCCCATCCTTCACTAACCAAAGGAGTCTCAGAGTGGCTTACAAACGCCTCCCCCTAAATTAACAGGATCTTCCTTGCTGTCAGATGGCCATCTAGCCTCTGTTTAAAAACCTCCAAGGAAGGAGAGCCCACCACCTCCCGAGGAAGAAGCCTGTTCCACTGAGGAACCAGTCTAAACTCACAAACACCTCCCCCTAAATTCACAGGATCCTCCTTGCTGTCAGATGGCCATCTAGCCTCTGTTTCAAAACCTGTAAGGAAGGAGAGCCCACCACCTCCCAAGGAGGAAGCCTGTTCCACTGGGGAACCGCTCTAACAATCAGGAACTTCTTCCTAATGAGCCGGAAACTCTTGATTTAATTTCGATCTGTTGGTTCTGGCGTTGCCTTCTGGGGCCGCAGAAAAGAATTCCACACCATCCTCTTATGTTATGCTGATATGACGACAGATCTTTGCAAATACTGTCAATGAAACTGGGGTGTTTTAAGGCGCAATCCAATGAGTGTGGGAACGGGGTGCACAATGCACAAATAATTGTGCACTGGACGAGAATTGGACAGACCTGGGTTTAAATCCCCGCTTTATTGTAGGGCTTTTATTTATTTATTTTTAATATAATACTTTTTATTTATATCCCGCCCTCCCCCCACAAGCAGGCTCACTTTTAACTTTAAAAGTTCACTTTTAATTTAGTGAACTTATTTCCTCAGGGTGGATCACAACATAGGTGAGACAATAAAAACCCAACAAGCCAGATTTAAAAGAACGCAATAAAACCAAACAGCAGAATGACAAAACTAAATAAGGTGTATCACTGGCGGAAAGGGCACATTTCACAGAGCACAGTTTTGGGGCCCGAAAAGAAGCGATGGTGTTAAAATCAAGATTCGGCACCTCCACAAGGCTATAAAGCCTGATGTCGCAACAAGGAAGGCCGATTGAGGGGCTAGTTGGTGCAGTAGGACGCCCGTTGCCTCAATCAAAAGCCCGGCGGAACAGCTCCGTCTTACAGGCCCTATGAAATGGCAGTAGCTCAGGTAGGGCCCGGATCTCCATAGGGAGCCGATTCCATCAGGCGGGGGCCAGAGCAAAAAAGGCCCTGGTTGAGGCAAGACGGGTGTCTTTTGGGCCAGAGATGGTCAGGAGGTGCTACTTAGCAGACTGCCAACACCCTCTGGGGCGTATATGCGGAGAGCTGGGGCCAGTTACCTATAAGGTAACCTACATTGCAGGGTTATTAGGATAAAACAACGGTCAGGAGAGCCATATTCCCCGCCCCTGCTCTCCTGGAAGTTCTAGAAAAGATAGGCTGGTTTAGTTCAAGCTGGGTTTTGGCTTTTTGAGTCGAGGGCTCCAGCTCCTTACGCTTGTCGGATCCGTGCCTTCCCGGGTCATTTTCCCCTTCCCCCCCCCCTCCCAAAAAATAAAATGTGTGGGTTTTTTTCTCCACAGGACGACGTCGACCCCAAGAAGCAGAAAACTGACGAAGACGACTAGGAAGCAGAGTTCAGAAGAGAAACGATTTTTTTTAAACTTAAAAAGAGGAAAAAATTTTTAAAAGGCCAGCGTGAGCTACTATACCTTTGAAACGTCCCGTTGCAGACACGCTTCCCCTCCCTCTCCCCCCCCCCCCCCCCGGACCCCTTTTTTGCTGTGGTCACTGACACCAAGTAGAGCGTAAAAGCCGTGCGGAAAACCGGCAAGCCGCCAGTCAACACCCCGCCCCCACCCCACTTGGGTAGTGGGGAGAAATGTCAAATTCTCCCTGATGCATTACCGCCTGGGTTGGGAGGGGGGGAGGTGACACCCACCCACCCCCGTCTCCCCCTCCAGCACCGAAAACTTCAAGGCCCCTCCTTGCTTTCTTAAAAGTAACTTTAAAAGGAGAATTTGTTTGTATTTTTTATTTACATTTTATATTTTTGTACATATTGTGGACGAGGTCAGCCATTTTTAAAACGCGATCTCCGATTGACCAAAAGGGGGGCTTTGAAGTCGGTGTGTGTTTTTCGGGTTTGTTTGCCTCCCCCCCCCCCCCCTCCGTTCCTAAAACAAAACCCAGGAAGGAAAAAAAAAAAAGGAATTTCTTTTTTTTTCTTGACTTTACTTGTAGTGTGACCATGTCCAAACTATTATCTCAAAAGAGAAAGGAAGAAAATGACCTTGTACAAAAAAAACACCCCCGAAAATGCAAAAAAAAAAGTCCATTCTTTATTCTGAGCATTCCAGTAACTCTTTTTGTGTATGTACTTTAGCTGTACCATAAGTAGTTGGTTTGTATGAGATGGCCAAAGATAAAAAGGGTTTTTTTCTTTTTTTTTTCTTTTTTTTTTTTTGTCTATGGAGTTGCTGTTAATTTTTTTTTTTTTTGGCCTGTTTGATGTATGTGTGAAAACAATGTTGTCCAACAATAAACCGGAATTTTATTTTGCTGAGTTGTTCTAACGAAGCTGGTTGCACAATTGTTGTGTAGTTTTTGTGCTTTTTGCCCCCCCCCCCCCCCGCCCCTTCACCGCTTTTATAACAGGTGACCGTTTCCTCCTGAGATACCGCCCTGCTCTGTTGAATTCAATATTGCATGCTCTGATTCGCAGAGCCCTGCTCCACTGAGCTCAGTATCGCCCGCTCTGATTGGTGGCTGGTCTCCTGGGTCTCGGGTAAACTTGAGATGTCTTGCCAAACACGTTCTAGCTTTTTGGGAGGGGGGCGGCTTTGAATTAGAGGGACCAGAGACAACCTGGGACTTTGTACATACAAAAATACATGCTTCCCCAGCAAACCACCCCAGCCCCTCTTTTTGGGGAGCAGAACTCAGGAAGGGTGTCTTGGGTTGGGGGGGGGCGAACGGTCACCCACTGAGTGTTGCCAAATATTCAGGGTTCTCGGAGCGAACACTAAAGAGAGGGGTGGCAACCTGGGCGAGGGAACAATAGAGCATCCAGTGGTGTTTTAACGCTTTCTAAAATGCTGGTCTTGCCATTACATCATGTGCTCCGTCTCCTCGGTTCCCGTCTTCCACCATTTTACTTTGAAGTGTCCACATATCCTCAGTCGCAGTGGCCCCCAACCCTTTACCTCCTGGCAAGAATTCCTCCGTCACCCCCACCTCTGTGCACCCCTCTCCCCACCAAGGGATGGATCTAGTTTTGTCACTACAGTAATCCATTGTTTCTATAGCACCCCCTATGACAAGGCTTATTCCCACCAAACGGGGATTGAAATTGCTTTTCTTTTCTTTTTTAATTAAAACCGTTTTTAAAATTATTTCTCTCTGTGTACCTGTGTGGAAATGCGGACTCTCTTGTAAGCGGCATCCTGGATCTTGCCGGTAACCGTGAGGTACGAGTGGGAGATTCCCTCGTCTTTCGGGGCCACCCACGGAGCCTGCAAAAAGAACATAAAATTCAAAAGTGTTTGAATTGTAGAATCCTAGAGTTGAAAGGGGCCATAAAGACCATCTAGTCCAGCCCCCTGCTCCATGCAGGATCAGCATAAAGCATGGGGGTCGATCTCATCTGTTACGAGGGACGGATCTGACCTAAAGGAGACCATGTGTGTACCTATTTAAGATTAGATAGCGGAGAGATACATTTTATAAAGAACACACACACATATATATATATTAAACATGCTTAAAACATTGGCACTCAATTGGTTTTAAAAGTGCTTTCTTTGTATCGCTCCCATGGGATCCAGGGGACTGGGCCAAGGAAGCTCTGGCTCTTTCCTTCCCCAGGGGACTGGGGAGGAGGAGCCTCAGCCAATAGAAGGAAGAGAGGCTTCGCTCAGTAGCTCTGCGATTGAGAGAGCCTGATAAACATTTCTTTCCAAGGGAGGCGCCTCAGCCAATTGAGAAAATAAGAGACTGCTCTGTAGCTCCTGTGCGATTGAGCAAGCCTTGCAAAGCAAGCTGGGATGCAGAAGGAAGCAAGAGAGGGAGAAGGAAACATGACAGCCAGTTGCTCGGGGCCTGATGGGAACCCTCCAAGGGCCTGATTCAGCCCCCAAACTGCATGTTTGACACCCCTGGCCTAAAGTATCTCCCAACAAATAATCCAGCTGCGTTTTGAAGACTGCTAATGAAGGGGAGCTCACCACCTTCCCAGGCAGCTGGTTCCACCTCTGAACTACTCTGACTGTAAAAAAAATTTCCTCACGTATCCAGCCGGTACTTTTCTACTTGTAATTTGAGCCCAGTGTTTTGGGTCCTCTCCTCAGCTACCAAATAGAACAGCCGCTTACTCCTCTAAGGGACAGCCCTTCAGATCCTTCAAGAGAGCAATTTTGTCCTCCCTCAACGGCTTTTCCAGACTGAACATTCCCAAGGCCCTCAGCCTTTCCTCATAGCGTTCTTCCTCCAGCTATTTGGATAGCTGTCGCCAGGGCTTTTTGTAGAAAAAGGCCAGCAGGAACTCGTTTGCATGTTAGGCCACACCCCCTGACACCAAGCCAGCAGGAACTGTGTCCCTGCTATTAAAAAAACCTGATTGTTGCTCCCTTTGCTGTAAGTGCAATGATACACCGCAGCCATTAAAAGGTATATTTGTTGGGCATACAGAAAGTAGCGGAACAAAAGGGTTTTTATGCCCTCCTTTTCTCCATCTTCGCGGCCCCGTGGCGTAGAGTGGTAAAGCAGCAGTACTGCAGTACTGTGATCTGAACTCTGCTCACGACCTGAGTTCAATCCCAGCGAAAGCTGGTTCAGGTAGCCGGCCTGAGGTTGACTCAGCCTTCCATCCTTCCAAGGTCGGTAAAATGAGTAGCTTGCTGGGGAGGAAGTGTAAAAGATTGGGGAAGGCAATGAAGAAGAAGATATTGGATTTATATCCTGCCGTCCACTCCGAAGAGTCTCAGAGCTGCTCACAATCTCCTTTACCTTCCTCCCCCACAACAGACACCCTGTGAGGTAGATGAAGATATTGGATTTATATCCCGCCGTCCACTCCGAAGAGTCTCAGAGCGGCTCACAATCTCCTTTACCTTCCTCCCCCACAACAGACACCCTGTGAGGTAGATGAAGTTATTGGATTTATATCCCGCCCTCCACTCCGAAGAGTCTCAGAGCGGCTCACAATCTCCTTTACCTTCCTCCCCCACAACAGACACCCTGTGAGGTAGATGAAGATATTGGATTTATATCCCGCCGTCCACTCCGAAGAGTCTCAGAGCGGCTCACAATCTCCTTTACCTTCCTCCCCCACAACAGACACCCTGTGAGGTAGATGAAGTTATTGGATTTATATCCCGCCCTCCACTCCGAAGAGTCTCAGAGCGGCTCACAATCTCCTTTCCCTTCCTCCCCCACAACAGACACCCTGTGAGGTAGATGAAGATATTGGATTTATATCCCGCCCTCCACTCCGAAGAGTCTCAGAGCGGCTCACAATCTCCTTTACCTTCCTCCCCCACAACAGACACCCTGTGAGGTAGATGAAGATATTGGATTTACATCCCACCCTCCACTCCGAAGAGTCTCAGAGCGGCTCACAATCTCCTTTACCTTCCTCCCCCACAACAGACACCCTTCAGGGTCATCTAGTCCAACCCCCTCTGCATAGTGCAGGAACTTCACAAATACCTCTCTCCGCACACATCCCCAGTGACCCCTGCTCCATGTCCAGAAGATGGCAAAAACCACCAGGGTCACTGGCTGGAGGAAAAGGGCTGTCTGACCCCAAAATGGCAATCAGCATTTCCCTGAGCGTGTAAGAAAGGATCCCCAGCTGACTTTTTTGTTGAAGAGTGGGGAATCAAACCCAGTTCTCCGGAAGGATCTGCCGCTCTTAACCATTACACCCTGATGTCCTTTCTTTTGGAAACCTGGCAAGTCAAAAGAGAGCTTTGTTGTTCAGTCGCACAGTCAAGTCGGACTCTTTGTGACCCTGTGGACAAAGTCACGCCAGGCCCTCCTGTCTTCCACCATCCTCCGAAGTCTGCTCAAATTCGTGTTTGTTACATCAGTAACGCTGTCCAGCCATCTCCTCTTTTGCCGTCCCCTTCTGCTTTTGCCTTCTGACTTTCCCAGCATCAGGGTCTTCTCCGGGGAGTGCTCCCTTCTCATTGGGTGGCCAAAGGCTTTGAGCTTCAGCTTCAGCATCTGACCTTCCAGGAAACAGTCAGGGTTGATTTCCCTTAGGACTGACTGATTGGATCTTCTTGCAGTCCAAGGGACTCTCAAGAGTCTTCTCCAGTGAGGGCTCCCTTCTCATTGGGTGGCCAAAGTATTTGAGCTTCAGCTTCAGCATCTGACCTTCCAGGGAACAGTCAGGGTTGATTTCCCTTAGGACTGACTGATTGGATCTTCCTGCAGTCCAAGGGACTCTCAAGAGTCTTCTCCAGGGAGTGCTCCCTTCTCATTGGGTGGCCAAAGGATTTGAGCTTCAGCTTCAGCACCTGACCTTCCAGGAAACAGTCAGGGTTGATTTCCCTTAGGACTGACTGATTGGATCTTCCTGCAGTCCAAGGGACTCTCAAGAGTCTTCTCCAGTGAGTGTTCCCTTCTCATTGGGTGGCCAAAGTGTTTGAGCTTCAGCTTCAGCATCTGACCTTCCAGGGAATAGTTGGGGTTGATTTCCCTTAGGACTGACTGATTGGATCTTCTTGCAGTCCAAGGGACTCTCAAGAGTCTTCTCCAGGGAGTGCTCCCTTCTCATTGGGTGGCCAAAGTATTTGAGCTTCAGCTTCAGCACCTGACCTTCCTGGGAACAGTCTGGGTTGATTTCCCTTAGGACTGACTGACTGGATCTCCTTGCAGTCCAAGGGACTCTCAAGATTCTTCTCCAGCACCACAGCTCAAAAGCATCTCTTCTTCTGCGCTCGGCTTTCCTTATGGTCCAGCTCTCACAGCCATACATCACTACTGGGAATACCATCGCTTTAACTATATGGACGTTGGTTGGCAGGGTGTTGTCTCTATTTTTTATTATACTGCCCAGGTTCGGCATAGCTGTCTGGTCCATATAACAGCAGGGAGAAGGTACTGGCAACTGCTGCTGCGGAAATAATAATAATAGCGGGCACAAGCAGCTGTGTGGGCAGAGCTGCACGTGGGCGCTCCCAGAGATGAGTGGCAGCCCATGATCCAGCAGTGGTTTTGGCCAGGGAGGTGTTGTGGTTAGTGGAAGAACTTCTGCTTTGTGTGCCAAAGGGTCCCAGCTTCAGTCCCGAGGTGGCGATCAGCATTTCCCTGGGCGTGTAAGAAGGGGCCGTGAGAATGAAGCCCTGATGCGACCCTTCCTGCCCTCCTTCCCATGATCTGTCTTTAAGTTCACAGGTTGAGAGTTGCTGTCAGACGGCCGCCTAGCCTAGGGGTGGCCAAAGTTGCTTAAGAGCCACATAGAATAAACACCGCAGAACAGAAAAGGAAGGAAGTTAGAGGGAGGGAGGGAGGGAGGGAGAGGTAGAAAGAAACCAACTTTAACTTAAGAGTTAAAGTTGCTTAAGAGCCACATAGAATAAACACCGCAGAACAGGGAAGGAAGGAAGTTAGAGGGAGGGAGGGAGAGGTAGAAAGAAAGCAACTTTAACTTAAGAGTTAAAGTTGCTTAAGAGCCACATAGAATAAACACCGCAGAACAGAAAAGGAAGGAAGTTAGAGGGAGGGAGGGAGGGAGAGGTAGAAAGAAACCAACTTTAACTTAAGAGTTAAAGTTGCTTAAGAGCCACATAGAATAAACACCGCAGAACAGGGAAGGAAGGAAGTTAGAGGGAGGGAGGGAGAGGTAGAAAGAAAGCAACTTTAACTTAAGAGTTAAAGTTGCTTAAGAACCACATAGAATAAACCCCACAGAACAGGGAAGGGAGGAAGTTAGATGGAGGGAGGGAGGGAGAGGTAGAAAGAAAGCAACTTTAACTTAAGAGTTAAAGTTGCTTAAGAGCCACATAGAATAAACACCGCAGAACAGAAAAGGAAGGAAGTTAGAGGGAGGGAGGGAGAGGTAGAAAGAAAGCAACTTTAACAAGAGTTAAAGTTGCTTAAGAGCCACATAGAATAAACACCGCAGAACAGCGAAGGAAGGAAGTTAGATGGAGGGAGGGAGAGGTAGAAAGAAAGCAACTTTAACTTTTTAAACAATGCATTCTCCAAGCCACTGGTTGGCTTGGCTTTGAGAAACGTTTTGAAGAGACAAATACCTTCTCCAAAGCAGTAGGGGCTCCCAGAGCTGCACGATATGTGCAAAAGAGCCACATGTGGCTCCCGAGGCACAGTTTGGCCACACCTGGTCTAGCCTCTGCTAGAAGGAGAGCCCACCACCTCCCGAGGAACTGTTCTGTCTGGAGTAGGGGTATGGAACGGTGGCTCTCCAGACGTTTTTTTTTTTTGCCTAAAACTCCCATCAGCCCCAGCCAGCATGGCTAATGGCTGGGGCTGATGGGAGCTGTAGGCAAAAAAAACATCTAGAGAGCCACTGTTCCCTACCCCTGAACACTGGGAGTACTTGAATGGGAAACTGCCAAGGAAGCCCAGGGCTGTAACGCAGAGGCAGGCAACTGCAAGCCACCTCTGGCCTTGAGACTTTTACAGATCTCCGATGCGAAGCAAAGTTGATCCCGGTTAGTACTTGGATGGGAGACAGACCACCAAGGAGGCCCAGTGTCAGGCCTCGGATTCAGCGGGAGCTCACAGGAATCATAGAATCACAGAGTTGGAAGGGACCTCCAGGGCCATCTAGTCCAATCCCCTGCACAATGCAGGAAACTCACAAACACTTCTCCCTAAATTCACAGGATCTTCATCGCTCTCAGATGGCCATCTAGTCTCTGTTGAAAAACCTTCAAGGAAGGAGAGCCCACCACCTCCCGAGGAGGAAGCCTCTTCCACTGAGGAACCGCTCTAAACTCACAAACCCCTTTCCTTAAATTCACAGAATCTTCATTGCTGTCAGAGACTAGATGGCCATCTGACAGCAATGAAGGTCCTGTGAATTTAGGGGGAGGTGTTTGTGAGTTTCCTGCATTGTGCAGGGGGTTGGACTAGATGATCCTGGAGGTCCCTTCCAACTCTAGGATTCTATGAAGCCACCTCTGAACACTTCTCCCTTGGCGAGCGCTGCAGGGTTGCCGTAAGTCGGCTGTGACACGACCGCACATTTCACCACCCCTGCCGCCCCAGGCTCACGGACCTTGTATGCCCGCACTCATGCTGTCTCCCTGCCCCTGCCGAGCTTCACTGCAGTGGGTGACAGCCCTCTGCCGTCTGGGTCCCTGAGGGGAAAGCGCCGTGCCCTGCCACAAACGGAAGCGCTCCGGCCTTTCGAGGAAACTGTCAGCGACCGAACGTTGCCACGTTTGCTTTCGGCCCGCAGGCCTCGCCGTGGCCTTGCCTGCAGCTGCTTTAGGCATCTTTTGTGGGTGATGCCGGGTTACTGGGCCAGAAGGCGCCTGGGGGAGACGGCGGCGCGGCTGGCTGGCTGTGCTGAAAAGCTGGCATCCCAGCAAAGGCCTTTTCCTTGCTTTCGCTCGAGCCCGGAGCAACTGGTCTGCTTCGGTGTGCTCTGACTGGCAGGTTTTAATTTCATTTAATTTTTCGATTTGTACTCTGCCCTATCCCGCAAGCGGGCTCCGCACGGCTCCAAGAAGATGGGGAGGGGGGTCTCACCAAGCCCTGTGGGTCGGGCTGCCGGGTGTCGATGCAAGGTTGCCAACCTCCAGGTGGAGTCTGGAGCTCTCCCAGAATGACAACCGAACTCCAGAGAGCACTTTCCCTGGAGAAGCGGCTGCTTTAGAAGGCAGGCTCTGTGGCATTGTACCTGACTGAGCTGCCCCCAAATCCTCAGGGACTCTGGAGTTGGCGACCATAGGGCAAACCTCAGCATCTAGAGCAGGAGTGCCCAAACTGTGGCTCGGGGCCCACATTTTTTGTGCCTCTCGAAGCCCCACCGCCCTTTCGGCCAGCTTGGAGAAGGCATTTCTCTCTTGAAATCATTTCTCCATACCAAGTCAGCAGATGGAAAATGCATTTAAAGTTAAAATTGCTTTATTTCCACCTCTCCCTCCCCCGCCTATTTGCCTTCCACCCTTCATCCTCCCTCCCTTTCTCCCTCCCTTCCCGCCTTCCTCCCTTCTTCCCTCCCTCCTCCCTCCTTCCCTCCCTTTCCGCCTTCCCTCCCTCCCTTCTTCCCTCCCTCCTTCCCTTCCTCATCCCTCCCTCCCTCAATCCCTTCCTTCCTTCCTTCCCTCACTTCCTCCTCCCTCCCTCCTTCCCTTCCTCCTCCCTCCCTCCCTCCTCCCTCCCTTCCTTCCCTCCCTCCCTCCCTCTTTCCCCCCCCCTTCCTTCCTCCTTCCTTCCTTCCTTCCTTCCTTCCTTCCTTCCTTCCTTCCTTCCTTCCTTCCTTCCTTCCTTCCTTCCCTCCCTCCCTCTTTTCCCTCCTTCCTCCCTCCCTCCCCTCCCTCCTTCCTTCCTCCCCTCCCCTCCCTCTTTTCCCTCCTTCCCTCCCTCCCTCCCTCTTTTCGCTCCCTCCCTCCCTCCCTTCCTGTCTTGTGGCTCTCAAACATCTGATGTTTATTCTTTGTGGTTCTTCCCTTAAGCAAGTTTGGCCACCCCTGATCTAGAGATCTCATCCAGGGACACATGTGAAGCCTCCTGATACTGCATCAGACCACTTGTCTGTCAAGGTCAGTCTTGTCTACTCAGACTGGCAGCTGTTTTGCAGGGTTTTAGTCAGAGGGGTCTTTCACATCACCACCTACCTGGTCCTTTTTAAACTGGAAATGCAGGGATTGAACCTGGGACCTTCTGTAGGCTAAGCAGAGACTCTTCCGCTGAGGCATGGCCTGTCCCTCCATTCCTGATTGAAACAGATGTGGCAAAACCAGTTCTCTGCAAAATCACAAGGGCACTGCAGTGGCCTTCCCAGGGTCATCTTTAAGAACATATGTGAGAATAGCTCTGCTGGATCAGACCAGTGGTCCATCTAATCCAGCATCCCATCTCACACAGAGGCCAACCAGTTCCTCTGGAGGGCCAGCAACAGGGCAGAGAGGCCAAGACCTTAATGAGAACTTCAGAAGAGCTCTGCTGGATCAGACCAGTGAGGGTCCATCTAGTCCAGCATCCCATCTCAGACAGAGGCCAGCCAGTTCCTCTGGAGGGTCAGCAACAGGGCAGAGAGGCTGAGGCCTTCATAACAACATCAGAAGAGCCCTGCTGGATCAGACCAGTGAGGGTCCATCTAGTCCAGCATCCCATCTCAGACAGAGGCCAACCAGTTCCTCTGGAGGGTCAGCAACAGGGCAGAGAGTAGACAATACAAACCTTTTTTATTTTTTATTTTAAAACCTGCAGCTTGACAATACAAACCTTGATGGACCGCTAGTGACCAAGTTCTATGAAGAAAGGTTGGGGATGTTTAGCCTAGAGAGGAGGCGGCTGAGAGGTGATATGATCACCATCTTCAAGTAGTTGAAGGGCTGTCATATAGAGGATGGTGTGGAATTGTTTTCTGTGCCCCAGAAGGTAGGACCAGAACCAATGAGTTGAAATTAAATCAAAAGAGATTCCGGCTCAACATTAGGAAGAACTTCCTGACCATTAGAGCAGTTCCTCAGTGGAACAGGCTTCCACCTTGGGTGGTGGTGGGCTCTCCTTCCTTGGAGGTTTTTACATAGAGTCTACATGACCATCTGACAGCAATGAGGATCCTCTGAATTTAGGGGGAAGTACTTGTAAGTTTCCTGCATTGTTCAGGGGTTGGACTAGATGACCCTGGAGGTCGCTTCCAACTCTAGGATTCTATGGTCTGATGCTGTATATCAGGGGTGGCCAATGGTAGCTCTCCAGATGATTTTTTGCTTACAAGTCCCATCAGCCCCAGCCAGCATGGCCAATGGCTGGGGCTGATGGGAGTTGTAGGCAAACATCTGGAGAGCTACTGTTGGCCACTCCTGCAGTATATGATATCAGTTTCATGCGTGTGCATGAGTGAATAAATGAAGCTGCCTTATACTGAATCAGACTTATACTGAAGTCAGTATTGTCTACTCAGTATTGTCACTGAAGTCAGCTGAGGTTTTTCACGCCTACTTGCCTGGACCTTTTTTAGTTTGAGATGGTGGGGATTGAACCTGGGACCTTCTGCTTACTGAGCAGACGTTCTACCACTGAGCCACCGTCCCTTTTGTTTGGAGAGGACCATGGCTCAGTGGTAGAGCATCTGCTTGGCAGGCAGAAGGTCCCAGGTTCGACCCCCGGCATCTCCAACTAAAAAGGGTCCAGGCAAATAGGTGTGAAAAACCTCAGCTTGAGACCCTGGAAAGGCACTGCCAGTCTGAGTAGACAATGCTGACTTTGATGGACCCAGGGCCTGATTCAGTAGAAGGCAGCTTCATGTGTGTTTGGGCAAGGGCCATAGCTCAGTGGCAGAGCCTCTTCTCGGCATGCAGAAGGCCCCAGGTTCAATCCCTGGAATCTCCAGTCGAAAGGACCAGCCAGTAGGTGATGGGAAAGACCTCTGCCTGAGACCCTGGAGAGCTGCTGTCAGTCTGAGTAGGCAATACTGATTTTGAGAGGGGCTGTGGCTCAATGATGGAGCATCTGCTTGGCATGCCAAAGGTCTCAGGTTCAATCCTTGGCATCTCCGGTGGAAAGGACCAGGCAGGAGGTGATGTGAAAGACCTCTGCCCAAGACCCTGGAGAGCGCCTGCCAGTCTGAGTAGACAATACTGACCTTGATGGACCCAGAGTCTGATTCAGTAGAAGGCAGCTTCATGGGTTCATGTTGGGGAGGGCTGTGGCTCAGTAGCAGAGCATCACCTTGACATGCTGAAGATCCCAGGTTCAATCCCCAGCATCTCCAGCTAAAAGGACCAGGCAGGAGGTGATGGGAAAGACCTCAGCCTGAGACCCTGGAGAGCCATGAAGTGGGGCTGTAGCTCAGTGGCAGAGTGTCTGCTTGGCACGCAGAAGGTCCCAGGTTCAATCCCCAGCATCTCCAGTTAAAAGGACCAGGCAGGAGGTGATGGGAAAGACCTCAGCCTGAGACCCTGGAGAGCCATGAAATAGGACTGTAGCTCAGTGGTAGAGTGTCTGCTTGGACCACAGAAGGTCCCCAGTTCAATCCCTGGCATCTCCAGTGGAAAGGACCAAGCAGTAGGAGGTGGGAAAGACTTCAGCCTGTGACCATGGAGAGCTGCTGCCAGTCCGAGTAGACAATACTGACCTTGATGGACCCAGGGTCTGAATCAGAAGAACGCAGCTTCACAGGCTCATGTTGGGGAGGGCTGTGGCTCAGTGGCAGAGCATCTGCTCGGCATGCAGAAGATCCCAGGTTCAATCCCCAGCGTCTGCAGCTGAAAGGATCTGGTGGCAGGTGATGGGAAAGACCCTGGAGAGCGGCTGCCAGTCTGAGTAGACAAGACTGACCTCGGTGGCCCAAGGCTCCAACTCAGTAGAAGGCCTTCTTCCTGTACCGGTGTGTGTTTGCTCATGGCTCAAATCTCTTTAAGCCAAAGTGAGCCTTGTGCTAATTTCACCCCCTCCCCGCAGGGGTTTTGGCAGCTAAGAATAGAAGCACCTGCAGAGGCAAGGAAGGTGAACCAAACGCAGCCGCGTTCTCTCCTGCTTGGCCCAGATTGGCTTGCTGATTGGTTTGTGAGCGGCCAGGTGTGACGCGGCAGTCCCCGGACCGAGATCACAGCCCCGCCAGTGGAGTGGACAGGCCTAGGGTGCTGGCCTTCCGGGGGCGCCGAATTGAGCCCCCCCCCCCATGTGACTTGTGATGTTATCGGTGTGGGTGCCAGACGTTAGCCTTCCCTACGGTACCAGACAATCTAGGGGCAGGACTGGCCAAACTCGCTTAATGTAAGAGCCACAGAGAATCAACGTCAAGTGCTTGAGAGCCGCAAGACACGAGCGTCAGAGAAAGGGAGGGAGGGTTTGATGTGGGGGTTTGGAGACATTAGGCAGGACTTCCTGACCGTCAGAGCGGTTCCTCAGTGGAACAGGCTTCCTCAGGAGGTGGTGGGCTCTGCTTCCTTGGAGGTTTTTCAACAGAGGCTGGATGGCCATCTGACAGCAATGAAGATCCTGTGAATTTAGGGGGAAGGGGTTGTGAGTTCAGAGCGGTTCCTCAGTGGAACAGGCTTCCTCGGGAGGTGGTGGGCTTTCCTTCCTTGGAGGTTTTTCAACAGAGGCTGGATGGGCATCTGACAGCAATGTGGATCCTGTGAACTCGGGCAGATCACGAAAGGGAGGGCAGGAAGGGCTGCGTCCGTGCTTCGTTCTCATGGCCCAGAGAAATGCTGATCGCCCCTTTGAGGTAGTGGTTTGGCGTAGTGGTGAAGTGCGCGGACTCTTATCTGGGAGAACCGGGTTTGATTACCCCACTCCTCCACTTGCACCTGCTAGGATGGCCTTGGGTCAGCCAGAGCTCTGGCAGAGGTTGTCCTTGAAAGGGCAGACTCTTATCTGGGAGAACCGGGTTTGATTCCCCATTGCACCTTGCACCTGCTGGAGTGGCCTTGGGGTCAGCCATAGCTCTGGCAGAGGTTGTCCTTGAAAGGGCAGCTTCTGTCAGAACTCTCTCAGCCCCACCCACCTCACAGGGTGTCTGTCTCCAGAGAGCCAGTTTATTGTTTATTTATTATTATTTATTTATTACGTTAAGCTTATATCCCGCCCTCTCCGCAAGCGGACTCAGGGCGGCTCACAACATCACATTAATTCCATTAAAAACCAATAAAACATACAAAACACAATTACATATTTAAATTATTTAAAACATTTCATGGTGCTGCATTAATACAGTACAGTATCGCGGTTCTGACCATTCGATGGTGACCATCGGTACTCTGCATGGAGCTCTATATAATGTCCAGTGGCAGCTCTCTCTCGGTTAAATGTCGAGTTTGGTGTAGTGGTGAAGTGTGCAGACTCTTATCTGGGAGAACCGGGTTTGATTCCCCACTCCCCCACTTGCAGCTGCCGGAATGGCCTTGGGGTCAGCCACTGCTCTCACAGGAGTTGTCCTGGAAAGGGCAGCGTCTGTCAGAGCTCTCTCAGCCCCACCCACCTCACAGGGTGTCTGTTGTGGGGGGAGGAGATAAAGGAGATTGTGAGCCGCTCTGAGTCTCTGATTCAGGGAGAAGGGCGGGGTATAAATCTGCAATCTTCTTCTTCAATTGGTCTTTAGACCACTTTGGCCAGGGATCCTGGAGGGGTTTTTTGCCCTCTTCTGGGCACGGAGCACGGGTCATTGGGTATGTGTATGTGGGAGGTATTTGTGAGTTTCCTGCATTATGCAGGGGGTTGGGCCAGATGACCTTGGAGGTCCCTTCCAACTCTGTGCTTCTATGATTCACCGACTCTGCTAGGTATCCAACCGTTCCCATCAGAGAATTCTATTTCAAAGCGCAAATCTCACTCCATTCTCTCCAGCCGGTGCGCCAAATCCTGGTTAGCTCCCCTCTCACTTATGAGACTCTGCTTACGAGACTAATAACGCTTCTGCAGGACGACTGCTTGACCACCGGAGGGGACTGGGTGAGAGTCTTCCTTGCAAGCTAGCACGTGGATCATCCGGCTGGATCTGCTCACGTAACTGGTTCAGGACAGTCTCCTGGGTTCTACCTTGCGCAAGAGCAGGTGTCGTCGGTTCTCTGGCCGCTTCCGTACGGTCCAAAATCACCGTCGTTGCGTCGACGGCTGATCCGGGAGCACCTGAGGCCAGAGCACCGGTTGACGCTCAACAAGATTAGGCCTAATCAGCCACTGGAATGGAGACGACCGGGAATCTCCTGTAAGCCGCTTTGAGGTTTCTAAAGGATGCAGGAGACACATTGAGAGAAAGAGAGCACATCCATGCGCACTCATGTGTATCTGTTCTCCTCCTTGCACCCAATAGCCCAAAGGTCTCCTGGCCCCAGTAACCTTTTTCCAGGCTTCCCAAAAGCACCTCACAGGGTGTCTGTTGTGGGGGGAGAAGACATAGGAGATTGTAAGCCGCTCTGAGTCTCTGATTCAGGGAGAAGGGCGGGATATAAATCTGCCCCCACCTCACAGGGTGTCTGTTGTGGGGGGAGAAGACATAGGAGATTGTGAGCCGCTCTGAGTCTCTGATTCAGGGAGAAGGGTGGGATATAAATCTGCAATTCTTCTTCTTCTTCACCTGTCTGTCCTCTGTTGGAGACATGACACTGGAGCCGGTGGAGTTTGTCTCTGGTCCAGCGCTGCTCTTCTTGCTGGGTTCAGACGCTGCGTGAAATTGCTTTCACTGAATAACTCACCATTGGTTCGGTTGCGTGGGGTGGAAGGTACTTGTGAATTTCCTGTATTCTGCAGTGGGTTGGGTTAGATGGCCCCCGAGGTCCCTTCCAACTCTATGAGAGAGGTTGACAAGACGATGCATGGGATAGAGAAGGTAAAGAAGTCCTTTTCTCCCTTTCTCACAATACAAGAACTCGTGGGCACTCCATGAAATTGCTGAGCAGTCAGCTTAGAATGAATAAAAGAAAGTCTTTCTTCACCCCAAGGGTGATTAACACATGGAACTCACTGCCACAGGAGGTGGTGGCAGCTACAAGCATAGCCAGCTTCAAGAAGGGATTGGATAAGCATATGGAGCAGAGGTCCATCAGTGGCTATTAGCCACAGCATATTGTTGGAACTCTCTGTCTGGGGCAGTGATGCTCTGTATTCTTGGTGCTTGGGGGAGGGGCACAGTGGGAGGACTTCTAGCCCCACTGATGGACCTCTTGATGGCACTTGGGGTTTTTGGCCACTGCGTGACACAGAATGTTGGACTGGAGGGGCCATTGGCCTGATCCAACATGGCTTCTCTTCTGTTCTTATGTGACACAGAGTGTTGGACTGGAGGGGCCATTGGCCTGATCCAACAGGGCTTCTCTTATGTTCTTATGTGACACAGAGTGTTGGACTGGAGGGGCCACTGGCCTGATCCAACAGGGCTTCTCTTATGTTCTTATGTGACACAGTGTGTTGGACTGGAGGGGCCACTGGCCTGATCCAACATGGCTTCTCTTATGTGACTCAGAGTGTTGGACTGGAGGGGCCATTGGCCTGATCCAACATGGCTTCTCTTATGTGACACAGAGTGTTGGACTGGAGGGGCCATTGGCCTGATCCAACAGGGTTTCTCTTCTGTTCTTATGTGACACAGAATGTTGCACTGGATGGACCACTGGCCTGATCCAACAGGGCTTCTCTTATGTTCTTATGTGACACAGAGTGTTGGACTGGAGGGGCCACTGGCCTGATCCAACAGGGCTTCTCTTATGTTCTTATTCACTCAAAGGGTGATTAATACGTGGAATTCACTGCCATGGGAGGTGGTGGTGACTGCCAGCATAGACAGCTTCAAGAGGGGATTGGATAAACCAGGGATGGCCAAACTTGCTTACAGTAGGAGCCACATAGAATAAACACCAGATGTTTGAGAGTCGCAAGATAGGGAAGGAAGGAAGGAAGGAAGGAAGGAAGGAAGGAAGGAAGGAAGGAAGGAAGGAAGGAAGGAAGGAAGGAAGGAAGGAAGGAAGGAAGGAAGGAAGCTTTAAATGCATTCTCCAAGCCACCAGCTGCCTTGAATTGCAGAAATGATTTTAAGAGACAAGTGCCTTCTTCAAGCTGGCCGACAGGGCAGTGGGGACTTTGAGAGCCACACGATACGTGTGGAAGAGCCACGTGTGACTCCTGAGCCGCATTTTAGCCAACCGTGCCCTAGAGCCTTTGTCTGCCCGGGTCTGCCCTTTGAAACTCTAAGTGGGCAGCCGCGTTGGTCCGAAGCAGTAGAACAAAGCCAGGAGTCAAGTTTCGCCTTTAAGACCAACCCGTTTTTATTCAGAACGTCAGCTTACGTTCTGAATAAAAACGGGTTGGTCTCAAAGGTGACACTTGACTCCTGCTTTGCTCTTCGAAACTCTAGTCTGGCGAGGAGAAGTCGCTGCCAGGTTCCGGGAGGCAAACGCAGATGGCGGCGATCAAAGACGAGGGGGACCACCCGCTTGCCAGGGCCCCGGGGCAAACGGTCCCAATTAAAGTTGGCTGGGCCTGGCCGTCAGCTGGCGCACATCAGGCGAGACCCTCCATACGACATGGGAGCTCTGCTGGGAACATGGGGGAGGGTGGCGGAAGGGCCCAGCGAGTGCAGCCGACATCTGGTGATCCCTGGTGGGTAGGGCTGCCAATCTCCAGGTGGTGGCAGGAGATCTCCCGGTTTGGAGGCCCTCCGCCCGCTTCAGGGACATCAGAAAGCGGGGGTGGGGGAATGTCTGCTAAACACTCCATTATTCCCTATGGAGACCAATACCCGTAGGGTATAACGTTGAATTGATTTGCGGGTATCTGGGGCTCTGGGGGGGGTGGCTGTTTTTTGACGTAGAGGCACCAGTTTTTCAGCATAGCATCCGGTGCCTCTCCTCAAAATATCCTCCAAGTTTCAAAAAGATTGGCCTAGGGGGTCCAATTCTATGAGCCCCAAAAGAAGGTGCCCCTGTCTTTTATTATTTCCAGTGGAGGGCAGGCATTGAAAAAGTGTGCGGTCCCTTTAAACGTGATGGCCAGAACTCCCTTTGGAGTTCAATGATGCTTGTCACAACTTTGTTCCTGGCCCCGCCCCCAATATCTCCTGGCTCCGCCCTCAAAGACTCCTGGCTCCACCCCCAAAGTCCCCAGATATTTCTTGAATTGGACTTGGCGACCTTACTGCTGGAGTTTCCAAGGCAAGAGCTGTACAGAGGTGGCTTGCCCTTGCTGCCGCTGCATAGCAAACCTGGGCTTTCTGGGAGGTCTCCCATCCAAGTCCGCTTTTGAAAGCGGCCATGGTTGGGCAAGCCTGGGCCAAGGAAAGCACCGGCCTGCACAGTGGGAAGCAAGGGTTGCCAACTCCAGCCTGGGGAAATCCCTGGAGATCGGTGGCAGGACTTGGGATGACAGAATTTGGGGAGAGGAGGCAACTGAGGAGAGACGAGATGTGACCCAAATGTGGCTTGGAAGCCACACGTGACTCTGTCACACGTACGGTGTGGCTCTTGGAGCCCCCGCTGCCCCACCAGCCGGCTTGGAGAAGGCCTTTCTCTCTTGAAATCGCTTCTCCAAGCCAAGCCGGCTGGCAGTTTGGAGAACACATTTGCACTTAAAGTTGCTTTCTTTCCATCTCCCCCTCCCTCCCCCTCATCTGTTGGCTTTGTCCTTCCTTCCTTCCTTCCTTCCTTCCTTCCTTCCTTCCTTCCTTCCTTCCTTCCTTCCTTCCTTCCTTCCTTCCTTCCCTCCTTCCTCCCTCCCTCCCTCCCTCCCTCCCTCCCTTCCTTCCTTCCTTCCTTCCTTCCTTCCTTCCTTCCTTCCTTCCTTCCTTCCTTCCTTCCTTCCTTCCTTCCTCCCTCCCTCCCTCCCTCCCTCCCTTCCTTCCTTCCTTCCTTCCTTCCTTCCTTCCTTCCTTCCTTCCTTCCTTCCCGTCTTGAAGCTCTCAGAACATCCGACATTCATGGCTTGTGGCTCTCAAACATCCGGCATTTATTCTCTGTGGCTTTTGCGTGGAGCAAGTTTGGCCACCCCTGGCTGTAGAGTCCAACCTCTGAAGCTGCTGTTGGCTCCAGGGGAACTAACTTCTTTAGTCTGCGAATCAGCTGCTATTCTGGGGAGGGGCACTCCAGACCCCACCTGGAAGTCGGTAACCCTAGGTAACAGCCAAGACAGGCAGGGAAAGTGACAGTCTGGAGTAGGTGTGTAAGAAACCAGGAAACCCAGAACCAGACTATGGCCTAGACCAGACGGGGAAGTCTTTATTCCTGAGCCTGTCCAGGAAGAAGAAGATTTATACCCCGCTCTTCTCTCTGACACTGATTCACGATCTCCTTTACCTCCCCTCCCCACAACAGACACCCTGTGAGGTAGATGAAGATATTGGATTTATATCCCGCCCTCCACTCCGAAGAGTCTCAGAGCGGCTCAAATCTCCTTTATCTCCCTACCCCACAACAGACACCCTGTGAGGTAGATGAAGATATTGGATTTATATCCTGCCCTCCACTCGGAAGAGTCTCAGAGCGGCTCACAATCTCCTTTCCCTTCCTCCCCCACAACAGACACCCTGTGAGGTAGATGAAGATATTGGATTTATATCCCGCCCTCCACTCCAAAGAGTCTCAGAGCGGCTCACAATCTCCTTTCCCTTCCTCCCCCACAACAGACACCCTGTGAGGTAGATGAAGATATTGGATTTATATCCCTCCCTCAACTCTGAAGAGTCTCAGGGGGGCTCACAATCTCCTTTACCTTTCCCCCCACAAGGATCTCAGAGCGGCTCACAATCTCCTTTCCCTTCCTCCCCCACAACAGACACCCTGTGAGGTAGACGAAGATATTGGATTTATATCCCTCCCTCAACTCTGAAGAGTCTCAGAGGGGCTCACAATCTCCTTTACCTTCCGCCCCCACAACAGTCACCCTGTGAGGTAGATGAAGATATTGGATTTATATCCCACCCTCAACTCTGAAGAGTCTCAGGGGGGCTCACAATCTCCTTTCCCTTCCTCCCCCACAACAGACACCCTGTGAGGTAGATGAAGATATTGGATTTATATCCCGCCCTCCACTCCAAAGAGTCTCAGAGCGGCTCACAATCTCCTTTCCCTTCCTCCCCCACAACAGACACCCTGTGAGGTAGATGAAGATATTGGATTTATATCCCTCCCTCAACTCTGAAGAGTCTCAGGGGGGCTCACAATCTCCTTTACCTTTCCCCCCACAAGGATCTCAGAGCGGCTCACAATCTCCTTTCCCTTCCTCCCCCACAACAGACACCCTGTGAGGTAGACGAAGATATTGGATTTATATCCCTCCCTCAACTCTGAAGAGTCTCAGAGGGGCTCACAATCTCCTTTACCTTCCGCCCCCACAACAGTCACCCTGTGAGGTAGATGAAGATATTGGATTTATATCCCACCCTCAACTCTGAAGAGTCTCAGGGGGGCTCACAATCTCCTTTACCTTTCCCCCCACAAGGGTCTCAGAGCGGCTCACAATCTCCTTTCCCTTCCTCCCCCACAACAGACACCCTGTGAGGCAGACGAAGATATTGGATTTATATCCCACCGTCCACTCCGAAGAGTCTCAGAGCGGCTCACAATCTCCTTTACCTTCCCCCCCCCCAAAAAAGACACCCTGTGAGGTAGATGAAAATGTTGGATTTATATCCCACCCTCCACTCCAAAGAGTCTCAGAGCGGCTCACAATCTCCCCCAAAAGACACCCTGTGAGATAGATGAAAATATTGGATTTACATCCTGCCCTCCACTCTGAAGAGTCTCAGAGCGGCTCACAATCTTCTTTACCTTCCTCCCCCACAACAGACACCCTGTGAGGTGGGTGAGGTTGAGAGAGCTCTCACAGCAGCTGCCCTTTCAAGGACAACTCTTGCCAGAGCTATAGCTGACCCAAGGCCATTCCAGCTGGTGCAAGTGGAGGAGTGGAGAATCAAACCTGGTTCTCCTAGATAAGAGCCTGTGCACTTAACTGCTACACCGAACTGGCTCTCCAGTGGAAGGGCCAGTGGACTTCTTGCCAGGAGGCAGTAGCATTCAGGAGGTGGTCAGAATGATTGACAATTGATGCCCAGGTCTGGCTTAACATTGGGGTGGGCAACTACCCCCCACCTCAGCTCTCTTCCGCTCTCACAGCAGGAGAAACAAGAAAGGGGGGAAAGAATATTGCAGATGTGTCTCTTCTGCTTGCCACGACGGTGGCTCGCTAAAAATTCCTCTAATCTCCATGGTCTTTACCATAGAGATTGGAAGAAATCCTAAGCATCTCATATTGCTTGCAGGTCTTCCTAGAAGTGATGTCGTCATGCCAAGTGGTGATTACACTTCCCTATGCCCCACCCCTGAAAGCTCCTGGGGTTGCCAGGCACAGGACTGGAAAACATATAATTGGCCTTGAGGACAACAAGTTGGCCATTGTAGACCAAACAGGATGCTGGACTAGAGAGACCCCCACTGGTATGATCCAGCAGGGCTCTTCTGATGTCCTTATGAAGGCCTCAGCCTCTCTGCCCTGTTGTTGGCCCTCCAGAGGAACTGGCTGGCCTCCGTGTGAGACAGGATGCTGGACTAGATGGACCACTGGTCTGATCCAGCAGGGCTCTTCTGATGTCCTTATGAAGGCCTCAGCCTCTCTGGCCTGTGGTTGGTCCTCCAGAGGAACTGATTGGCCATTCTGTGAGACAGGATGCTGGACTAGATGGACCACTGGTCTGATCCAGCAGGGCTCTTCTGAAGTTCTTGTGTTCTAAGTGCCCCCCCCCCCCGCAAGAAGGGCAGGAGGCCAGGGTAATAAATAGAAAGGGTTGCAATCCTCACCCCATCTTCTAGACTCTACCCGAATTCAGCTAAGAGCTGAATCCTGCAAAAGGCAAGGTTGCTTTCTAGTTGAAGCCTGACGGTCTCCCAGCATTACAACTCATCCCCAAACAACAGATATTAGTTCCTCCAGAGAAAATGGCTGCTTTAGAGGTGGAATCTATGGCATTATAATCTGCTGAGGCTCCTCCCCCCCTCAAGTCCCACACTCCCCTGGCTCCACCCCCCAAAATCTCCAGGAATCTCACAACCAGGAGTTGGCATCCCTCGTGAAAGGAGACTCAGACACAAGGACGGCCGCTCTTTCTCCTTCCGTCCTCTTCCTTGGTATTCCTTGCTTGTTTTTAGGATTGGCAATTCCCAAGTGGGTTTAAATTATGAAAAAACGCTGTGAAAATGTATAGACTCAGAAAATTCCTATACATTTGTTTCTTTTTTTAACATGCATATTTCATTAGCACACAAGATATACAACTAAATGTAATGCATGTAGCTCTGACTGAGCTCCAAATCTACAAATGCTTTTCGTTGGTTCCAATTTAAGAAGATGATGAAGAAGAAGATATTGGATTTATATCCCGCCCTCCACTCCGAAGAGACTCAGAGCGGCTCACAATCTCCTTTCCCTTCCTCCCCCACAACAGACACCCTGTGAGGTAGATGAAGATATTGGATTTATATCCCACCCTGCACTCCAAAGAGTCTCAGAGCGGCTCACAATCTCCTTTCCCTTCCTCCCCCACAACAGACACCCTGTGAGGTAGATGAAGATATTGGATTTATATCCCGCCCTCCACTCCAAAAAGTCTCAGAGCGGCTCACAATCTCCTTTCCCTTCCTCCCCCACAACAGACACCCTGTGAGGTAGATAAAGATATTGGATTTATATCCCGCCCTCCACTCTGAAGAGTCTCAGAGCGGCTCACAATCTCCTTTACCTTCCTCCCCCACAACAGACACCCTGTGAGGTGGGTGGGGCTGGAGAGGGCTCTCACAGCAGCTGCCCTTTCAAGGACAACCTCTGCCAGGGCTATGGCTGACCCAAGGCCATGCTAGCAGGTGCAAGTAGAGGAGTGGGGAATCAAACCCCATTTAGTCCATATACAGTCCTCTGATTATAAGGTATGTATCCTACTGTCCTTGAATCCCGTTTTCTGACGGACGCAGGAATACTATATTACTTGAATGGCATAGAGGTAGGAGTCCTCTATCCAGCAGGTGCAGCGACACAAGTCCCAGGTTTAATTTGTGTTTCATTTGCCGCTTCCGCTGGCTGCCTGAATTTTTATCTGGAACCCGTGCGAAGGCAACACCTCACTCACAGAATGTCTTTTTTTTTTCTGTTTGCACCGATTGATTCTCTGGTTTGTAGTAATCCCCTGGTGAGGGCGGGGGATCCCTCGGTTTGAAGGACCTCCTCCCGCTTCAGGGTCATCAGAAAGGGGGGGGGGGAATGTCTGCTGGCGACTCCATTATTCCCTGTGGAGACTTATTCCCATAGAAAATGATGGAGAACTGATCTGGTGGTATCTGGGGCTCTGGGAGGGCTGTTTTGTGAGGTAGAGGCATCAGATTTTCCATATAGCATCCAGTGCCCCTCCCCAAAGTACTCCCCAAGTTTCAAAAAGATTGGACCAGGGGGTCCAATTCTATGAGCCCCAAACGAAGGTGCCCCTAGCCTTCATTATAGAGGGAAGGCATTTCCAGTAGAGGGAAGGCATTTCAAAGGTGTGCAGTCATAGAATCATAGAGTTGGAAGGGACCACTAGGGTCATCTAGTCCAACCCCCTGCACAATGCAGAAAACTCACAAACACCTCCCCCTAAATTCACAGGGTCTTCATTGCTGTCAGATGGCCATCTAACCTCTGTTGAAAAACCTCCAAGGAAGGAGAGCCCACCACCTCCTGAGGAGGAAGCCTGTTCCACTGAGGAACCGCTCTAATGGTCAGGAAGTTCTTTCTCATGTTGAGCCGGAAACTCTTTTGATTTAATTTCAACCCATTGGTTCTGGTCCGACCTTCTGGGGCCACAGAAAACAATTCCACACCAACCCTCTATATGACAGCCCTTCAAGGACTTGAAGATGGTGATCATATCACCTCTCAGCCGCCTCCTCTCCAGGCTAAACAGGCCCAGCTCCTTCAACCTTTCCTCACAGGACTTGGTCTCCAGACCCCTCACCAGCTTCATCGCCCTCCTCTGGACCCGTTCCAGCTTGTCTATATCCTTCTTAAAATGTGGTGCCCAAAACTGAACACAATACTCCGGGTGAGGCCTTACCAGAGCAGATTAAAGTGACACCATCACATCACATGATCTGGACACTATACTTCTGTTGATACAGCCCAAAGCTGCATTTGCCTTTTTAGCCACCGCATCACACCGTTGACTCATGTTCAGCGTACGATCCACGAAGACCCCTAGATCCTTTTCGCACAGGCTACCACTAAGTCAAGTCTCCCCCCTTCTATAACCGCGCATCGGATTTTTCCTACCTTAATGCAGAACTTGACATTTATCCCTGTTAAAATTCATTTCTTTGGTTTTAGCCCAGTTCTCCAGCCTGTCATCCTGAATCCTGTTTCTGTGTTTGCAACCCCTCCCAAATTAGTATCATCTGCAAATCCCTTGAAATGTGACGGCCAGAACTCCCTTTGGAGTTCAAGGATGCTTGCCACACCCTTGCTCCTGGCTCCGCCCCCAAAGTCTCCTGGCTCCACCCTTAACGTCCCCAGATATTTCTTGAATTGGACTCTGCAACCCTACTTGTTTTGGAAACCAGAGCTGGAAGCTCTCTGGCTTGCACCTCTCCTGCTAATTGGGACGTTCACCTGTGGCGTCTGGAAACAATGGAGGGTGTTTTGTTTTGCTCGGTTGGAGGTGAGCCCAGCTGCTCCTCAGCCACTGCTAGTGACAGATCTCCTTTTGGAATTTCCCTTCCCTTCGTTCTGTCTTGGCACTCACCCCGCCTCATGTCGTGACCCTTCAGGGAGGTCGTGTCCGGTCTCTGGACATCCCTTGCCTTGGCCTGAGCAGCGATCGCCTTGTTGAAGTGAGCCTGAACGCTAGGGTTGCCAATTCCCAGGTGAGGGCAGGGGATCCCCCGCTTCAGGGTCATCAGAAAGTGGGGGGAGGGGAGGAAATGCCTGCTGGGCACGCCATTATTCCCGAAGGAGATCGAGTCCCATAGGATATAATGGAGAATTGATGTGTGGGTATCTGGGATGGGGCTAGAGCCACCAAATTTCCAGCATACCATCCAGTGCCTCTCCCCAAAATTCCCTCCAAGTTTCAAAAAGTTTGGATCGGGGGGGTCCAATTCTATGAGCCCCAAAAGAAAGAAGTACTTTTCTCCCATTCTCACAATACAAGAACTCGTGGGCATTCGATGAAATCGCTGAGCAGTCGGGTGAGAACGGATAAAAGGAAGTCCTTCTTCACCCAAAGGGTGATTGACATGTGGAATTCACTGCCACAGGAGGTGGTAGCAGCTACAAGCATAGCCAGCTTCAAGAGGGGGTTAGATAAAAATGTGGAGCGGAGGTCCATCAGTGGCTATTAGCCACAGTGTGTGTGTGTGTGTGTATATAAATATTTTTTTTGGCCACTGTGTGACACAGAGTATTGGACTGGATGGGCCATTGGCCTGATCCAACATGGCTTCTCTTATGTTCTTATGTGCCCCTATCCATTATTTCCAGTGGAGGGAAGGCATTTAAAAGGTGTGCCGTCCCTTTAAATGTGAGGGCCAGAACGCCCTTTGGAGTTCAGTTATGCTTACCACACCCTTGCTCCTGGCCCCACCCCCAAAGTCCCCAGATATTTCTTGAATTGGACTTGGCAACCCTACAGGACACTGGAGGGGGGGGGGCACTACATCATTCTAAGAGTGCAGAGGTGTTAATTCCAGGATTGGGATGCCTCTCTTTGTTTTAACCTGGGAGCTGCTCTCTGACTCCTCCTCTCTCCCTTGCTTTGTCCTCTCCCTCTCTGCACATGGCCTTCCATGGAGACAAATGTCTCTGCTGGTCTCGCCTATAGAGACAAACTCTCATACACCCACACACATCATGGCAGACAAGCTGGCCATCTGGGACGGGGAAAATACTCTTTAATTAGCTTTCTTCTCTTTCCTTTCGACTGCAACCTTTTGACTGGGGGAAAGAAGATGCTGGACTGCATGAACTGCCCACTCTCCCTCCCTCTCCTTCCTGAGAGCCAGTTCGGTGGAGTGGTGAAGTGCGCAGACTCTTATCTGGGAGAACCGGGTTTGATTCCCCCACTCCTCCACCTGCAGCTGCTGGAATGGCCTTGGGTCAGCCGTAGCTCTGGCAGAGTTGTCCTTGAAAGGGCAGCTTCTGTCAGAGCTCTCTCAGCCCCACCCGCCTCACAGGGTGTCTGTTGTGGGGGAAGGAGATAAAGGAGATCGTAAGCCGTTCTGAGATTCTGTCCTTGAAAGGGCAGCTTCTGTCAGAGCTCTCTCAGCCCCACCCACCTCACAGGGTGCCTGTTGTGGGGGAAGGAGATAAAGGAGATCGTAAGCTGTTCTGAGATTCTGTCCTTGAAAGGGCAGCTTCTGTCAGAGCTCTCTCAGCCCCACCCGCCTCACAGGGTGTCTGTTGTGGGGGAAGGAGATAAAGGAGATCGTAAGCCGTTCTGATGCTCTGTCCTTGAAAGGGCAGCTTCTGTCAGAGCTCTCTCAGCCCCACCCACCTCACAGGGAGTCTGTTGTGAGGGGCGGGGGAGGTAAAGGAGATTGTGAGCCGCTCTGAGCCGCTGAGATTCAGAGTATAGGGCGGGATATATATTCAATATCTTCTTCTTCCTCCCCCATCTATTTGCTCTCCTTCCGACAGGGCAGTGGGGCCTCGACAGAAGCATCTTTGAGCCAAAATTAAAACGGCACGTGTCTCCATTTGTGGATAAAGGGAGCTCTCTGGTGGCTGAAAGGAGAACTGCAGAGGACAAACCAAGCTGCCTTTTAGCTCAAGACCAGGGGTGTTGAATTCATTTGCTATGAGGGCCGGACCTGACATAAATGAGACCTTGTCCGGACGGGTTATGTGTGTCAAAAAATTTAATGCCTGGTAGCAGAGATAAAGCAGCCCCATGGCGCAGAGTGGTAAAGCTGCAGTACTGCAGTCCGAATTCTCTCCTCACGACCTGAGTTCGATCCCAGCGGAAGCTGGATTCAGGTAGCCGGCTCCAGGTTGACTCAGCGTTCCTTCCAAGGTCGGTAGAATGAGTCCCCAGCTTGCTGGGGGGAAAGCGTAGACGACTGGGGAAGGCAATGGCAAACCACCCCGTAAAAAGGTCTGCTGTGAAAACATCGTGATGCAACGTCACCTCTGAGTCAGAAACAACTGGTGCTTGCACAGGGGACTACCTTGACCTTTACCTTTTAGCAGAGATATAAACTTTATAAACACAAATAAACATAATTATTTTTTAAAAAAATAATAAAACGTGCTTAAAACATTAGCACTCATTGGTCTTAAAGGTGCTTTCTTTGTATCTCTCCCGTGTGATCCGGAGAACTGAGCAAAGGAAGCTCTGGCTCTTCCCTTCCTTTCACTGGGGACCAGGAGGAGGAGGGGGAGGAGCCTTGGCCAATAGAAGGAAGAGAGGCTTGGTTCAGTATCTCTGCTGTCTGATAGAGAGAGGCTGGCAAAGTAAGCTATTCCTCCTCCCTTCCTCCCCAAAGGAGGAGCCTCAGCCAATGTAAGATAAGATATTGGATTTATAGCCCGCCCTCAACTCCGAAGCGTCTCAGAGTGGCTTACAATCTCCTTTACCTTCCTCCCCCACAACAGACACCCTGTGAGGTGGGTGGGGCTGGAGAGGGCTCTCACAGCAGCTGCCCTTTTAAGGACAACCTCTGCCAGAGCTATGGCTGACCCAAGGCCATTCCAGCAGGTACAAGTGGAGGAGTGGGGAATCAAACCCGGTTCTCCCAGATAAGAGTCCGCACACTTAACCACCACACCAAACTGGCTCTCCAAGATAATGGAGATAATAGAGGCTTTGCTCTGTAGCCCCTGTGTGATTGAGCAAGCCTGGCAAAGCAAGCTGTGATGCAGAAGGAAGCAAGAGAGGGGGAGAAGGAAGCAGATGACAGCCACTTGCTCAGGAGTCTGATAAGAGCCCTCTAGGGGCCTGATTTGGCCCCTGGGCTGCATGCCTGCTCAAGATGGATTGCCGTAGATCAGGGGTGTCAAACATGCAGCCTCGGGGTGGGATCAGGCCCCCGGAGGGTTCCTATCAGGCCCGTGAGCAAGTCTGCTTTCTCCTCCTTCTCTCTTGTTTCCTTCTGCGCTTGCTTTGCCAGGCTTGCTCAATCACACAGGAGCTACAGAGGAAAGCCTCTATTTTTTTCCCATTGGCTGAGGCTCCTCCCTTGGGGAGGAAGGGGAGGAGTGAGAGCTTGCTTTGCCAGGCTCTCTCAGACACACAGCAGAGCTACTGAAGCCAAGCCTCTCTCCCTTCTATTGGCTGAGGCTCCACCCCCTCCTCATCCTCTGGGGAGGGAGGGAAAGAGCCAGAGCTTCCTTTGCCCAGTTCTTTTGATCCTACGGGAGAGATACAAAAGCTTTGATTGTGTTTGTCTGTGTCTTTTATAAAGTTTATGTCTCCCCTATCTGGTATTACATTTTATGACACTCATTTATGTCAGATCTGGCCCTCATAACAAATGAGTTTGACACCCCTGTCAGATCCAGGTGTTTCCCTGCAGAAGCAGAAAAAGGCTCAGAGTCCAGAAGCAGCTAAAAGACTAACCAAATTTGCAGCAGGGGAGACATTGGGGGGCGGAGCCAGGAGCAAGGGTGTGGCAAGCATCATTGAACTCCAAAGGGAGTTCTGGCCATCACATTTAAAGGGACCGCACACCTTTTTAAATGCCTTCCTTCCATAGGAAATAACGAAGGATAGGGGCACCTTCTTTGGGGGCTCATAGAATTGGACCCCCTGGTCCAATCGTTTTGAAACTTGGGGGGTATTTTGGGGAGAGGCACTAGATGCTATACTGAAAATTGGGTGCTTCTACCTCACAAAACAGCCCCCCCAGAGCCCCCGATACCCACGGATCAATTCCCCATTATTCCCTATGGAAATCATTCTCTATAGGGGATAATTGCCCAGTAGACATTTCCCCTCCCCAACCCCGCTGCTTTCTGATGACCCTAAAGGGGAGGGGGGAGAGGGCCTCCAAACCTGGGATCGGCAACCCTCTCTTTCTTACAACAATGAGGATCCTGTGAATTTAGGGGGAGGGATTTGTGAGTTTCCTGCATTGTGCAGGGGGTTGGACTAGATGACCCTGGAGGTCCCTTCCAACTCTAGGATTCTCCCACACTTACTGGGTCTTGGCTGCTCCCTCTCTCTCTCTCTGTCTCTCTCTCTCACACACAGTTGCTCTGAAACGAAAGGAAAACAAGCGTTGCTGACCCTTCCCATGAAGTACGTCCTGCTCAACTTTAAAAGCACACACACACATTTTGAAAGGGACCTGCTGGCAGGTTTCTAACCCTGCCCAAGACCTAGAGCTGCACGAGGGCTGAGGGGGCAGGGAGATTGTGAGCCGCTCTGAGACTCTTCGGAGTGGAGGGCGGGATATAAATCCAATATCTTCATCTACCTCACAGGGGGTCTGTTGTGGGGGAGGGAGGGAAAGGAGATTGTGAGCCGCTCTGAGACTCTTCGGAGTGGTGAGCGGGATATAAATCCAATATCTTCATCTACCTCACAGGGTGTCTGTTGTGGGGGAGGAAGGGAAAGGAGATTGTGAGCTGCTCTGAGACTCTTTGGAGTCGAGGGCGGGATATAAATCCAATATCATCTACCACACAGGGTGTCTGTTGTGGGGGAGGAAGGTAGAGGAGATTGTGAGCCGCTCTGAGACTCTTCGGAGTGGAGGGCGGGATATAAATCCAATATCTTCATCTACCTCACAGGGTGTCTATTGTGGGGGAGGAAGGGAAAGGAGATTGTGAGCCGCTCTGAGACTCTTCGGAGTGGAGGCCGGGATATAAATCCAATATCTTCATCTACCTCCCAGGGTGTCTGTTGTGGGGGAGGAAGGGAAAGGAGATTGTGAGCCGCTCTGAGACTCTTCGGAGTGGAGGGCGGGATATAAATCCAATATCTTCATCTACCTCCCAGGGTGTCTGTTGTGGGGGAGGAAGGGAAAGGAGATTGTGAGCCACTCTGAGACTCTTCGGAGTGGAGGGCGGGATATAAATCCAATATCTTCTTCTTCTTCTTTGTTCAACTGCTTCAGACCAACACGGCTGCCCGCTTGGATCTATCTTAATGTGTAGAAGGCTGAGAACAGATCAAAGGAAGTCCTTCTTCACCCAAAGGGTGATTCACACGTGAGATTCACTGCTGCAGGGAGTGGTAGTAGCTACAAGCACAGACAACTGCAAGAGAGGATTGAAGAAGCATCTGGGGCAGAGGTCTGCGAGTGGCTATTAACCATGAGGTTTAGATGGAGCACTCTGTCTGGGGCAGTGATGTTCTGACTGTATTCCTGGTGCTTGTGGAGGCAACAGTGGGAGGGCTTCTGGCCCTGTTGGTGGATCTCCTGATGGCCCCTGGGTTTTGGCCACTGTGTGACACAGAGTGTTGGACTGGATGAGCCACTGGCCTGATACAACATGGCTTCCCTTATGTTCTTATGTCTGGGGCAGTGATGCTCTGTATTCTTGGTGCTTGGGAGGGGCACAGTGGGAGGGCTTCTGGTGTCCTGGCCCCACTGATAGACCTCCTGATGGCACCTGCTTTATTTGGTCACTGTGTGACCCAGAGTGTTGGACTGGATGGGCCATTGGCCTGATCCAACACGGCTTCTCTCATGTTCTTATATCTGGGGCATTTGTGCTCTGTATTCTTGGTGCTTGGTTGGGCAACAGTGGGAGGGCTTCTGAACGTCTGGCCCTGTTGGTGGACCTCCTGATGGGCCCCTGGGTTTTGACCACTGTGTGACTCAGAGCGCTGGACTAGATGGGCCACTGGCTTGATCCAAGATGGCTTCTCTTACGTTCTTATGTGACACAGAGTGTTGGACTGGATGGGCTACTGGCTTGATCCAAGATGGCTTCTCTTATGTTCTTATGTGACACAGAGGGTGTTTTCGCACTGACCTTAATCGGCAGCGACGCCCCTCTTCACCGCGCAGGATCTGCATGGATTTCGCACCAATTGCCGCAGAGCACCCGGAAGAGCCGCAAAGTCCTGTGGCTTTTGCGGCGCAAATGGAAACCGCCAAAAAACAGTTTCCATTTGCGCCGCAAAAGCCGCGGGACTTTGCAGCTCTTCCGGGTGCTCCGCGGCAATTGGTGCGAAATCCGCGCAGATGCTGCGCGGTGAAGAGGGGCATCGCTGCCGATTAAGGTCAGTGCGGAAACGCCAGAGTATTGGACTGGATGGAGCATTTGCCTGATCCAACATGGCTTCTCTTAAGTTCTTATGTGACACAGAGTGTTGGACTGGATTGGCCACTGGCTTGATCCAAGATGGCTTCTCTTATGTTCTTATATGACACAGTGTGTTGGACTGGATGGGGCATTTGCCTGATCCAACATGGCTTCTCTTACGTTCTTATGTGACACAGAGTGTTGGACTGGATGGGCCACTGGCTTGATCCAACATGGCTTCTCTTATGTTCTTATGTGACACAGAGTGTTGGACTGGATGGGCCACTGGCTTGATCCAACATGGCTTCTCATATGTTCTTATGTGACACAGAGCGTTGGACTGGATGGGCCATTGGCCTGACCCAACATGGCTTCTCTTATGTTCTTATGTGACACAGAGCGTTGGACTGGATGGGCCATTGGCCTGACCCAACATGGCTTCTCTTATGTTCTTATGTGACACAGAGTGTTGGACTGGATGGGCCATTGGCCTGACCCAACATGGCTTCTCATATGTTCTTATGTGACACAGAGCGTTGGACTGGATGGGCCACTGGCCTGACCCAACATGGCTTCTCTTATGTTCTTATGTGACACAGAGCGTTGGACTGGATGGGCCATTGGCCTGACCCAACATGGCTTCTCATATGTTCTTATGTGACACAGTGTGCTGGACTAGAGGGGCCATTGGCCTGACCCAACATGGCTTCTCTTATGTTCTTATGTGACTCAGAGTGTTGGACTGGATGGGCCACTGGCCTGATCCAACACGGCTTCTCTCATGTTCTTATGACTGGGGCAGTGGTGCTCTGTATTCTTGGTGCTTGGGGGGGGCAACAGTGGGAGGGCTTCTGGACTTCTGGCCTTGTTGATGGCCCTCCTGATGGCCCCTGGGTTCTGGCCACTGTGTGACTCAGTGTTGGTCTAGATGGGCTACTGGCTTGATCCAAGATGGCTTCTGTTATGTTCTTATACCCAGAATAAAACTTCACTGTTCTTGAAAGTGCCCCTTTGTTTGGTCCCTTCAGTATGGACACTTTCCACTGATTCGATCCCGAGTAAATAGGCAGGTGCGTCTGTCCCTGACTTGGATGGCTCAGGCTAGCCCGATCTTGTCGTATCACAGAAACTTGGTCAAATTGGCCCTGGCTAGTTTTTGGATGGGAAACCACCAAGGAAGCCCAGGGTCGCTGTGCAGAGGCAGGCGATAGCAAATTCACTTCTGTTCATCTCTCGCATTGAAAAACCCTCCAAGGGTCACCACCAGCTGGCTGCGACTGGACTGCCCTTCACACACACACATACCAGGGTTGCCAAGTCCAATTCAAGAAATATCTGGGGACTTTGGGGGTGGAGCCAGGAGACTTTGGGGGTGGAGCCAGGAGCAAGGCTGTGACAAGCATCATTGACCTCCAAAGGGAGTTCTGGCCATCACATTTAAAGGGACGGCACACTTTTTCAATTCCTTCCTTCCGTAGGAAATAATGAAGGATAGGGGCACCTTCTTTTGGGGCTCATAGAATTGGACCCCCTGGTCCAATCCTTTTGAAACTTGGTGGGTATTTTGGGGAGAGGCACTAGATGCTATACGGAAAATTTGATGCCTCTACCCCCAAAACAGCCCCCCCCAGAGCCCCAGATACCCGCAAATCAATTCTCCATGATTTTCTATGGGAATAAATCTCCACAGGGAACAACAGAGTTCCCAGCAGCCATTTCCCTCCCCTCCCCCCGCTTTCTAATGACCCTGAAGCGGGGGGAGGGCCTCCAAACCGGGGGGGATCCCCTGCCCCCACCTGGGGATTGGGAACCCTAACACACACACACACGTGGCACCTTCGGTTAATTAACTGCTCCATTAAACGCTATTTTTCTCCCCAATAACTGTTCTCCATTTTCCCTCTCCTTTTAGGTTTCGCCTTAAGGTTTAAAAAAACCGGTAATTTTTTCCCCCTTAAAACTGGTGTTGGAACGCCCGGCTTTAAAGGATTCGTTCACAAGCCATTGGTGATTATTTGTTTGCTCGCTTAAAAGATCTACCGTCGACTTTCCTGGTGCAAAAGAAATAATTAAGGCGGTTCACTAGGTCAAACTGCAAAACTCCTGAACAAACAAATACTAGAGACAAGTCAAAACAGAACTAACATGTTTCGAACCACAAGTTTATCGAGCAGAGGACACTCGGCGCCTGAGCTCCTGGCCTGATTTATAGGACCGGTGGAATAAATCAAAACTGGAACACTTTTTCTATACCACTTCTGGCCTGCAGGAGAGACGATGGTCATGTTTGAATTGCCCCTCCCTGCAAGTAGAAATCTAGCATAAAATAGAGAAAGCCCTTCTTCTTAACAAGGCCGTTTTCTCCTTGAGAGCCAGTCTGGTGTCGTGGTGAAGTAGGGTTGCCAAGTCCAATTCAAGAAATATCTGGGGACTTTGGGGGTGGAGCCAGGAGACATTGGGGCGGAGCCAAAAGCAAGGGTGTGACAAGCATAATTGAACTTCAAGGGAATTCTGGCCATCACATTTAAAGGGACTCCACATCTTTTTAAATGCCTTCCTTCCATAGGAAATAATGAAGGATAGGGGGACCTTCTTTTGGGGTTCATAGAATTGGACCCCTTGGTCCACTCTTTTTGAAACTTGGGGGGTATTTTGGGGAGAGGCACTAGATGCTATACTAAAAATTTGGTGCCTCTATCTCAAAAAACAGCCCCCCCCCCCAGAGCCCCTGATACCCGCGGATCAATTCCCCTTCACTCCCTATGGGAATCGTTCATGGAGATACATGATGGTAGTGGGGGCGGGGCTTCCCCCGCTGGCCAGCTGGCTGGGGGAGGGGGGAAGCCTGTAAAACCGGGGGATCCCCCTCTGTGACCTGGGGATTGGGAAGCCTATGGTGAAGTGTGCGGACTCTTATCTGGGAGAACCGGGTTTGATTCCCCACTCCTCCACTTGCAGCCGCTGGAATGGCCTTGGGTCAGCCGTAGCTCTCGCCGAGATGTCCTTGAAAGGGCAGCTTCTGTCAGAGCTCTCTCCGTCCCACCCACCTCACAGGCAGTACTCCCTCTGAGCTGTGGAGTCTCGCGAGCAAAAATTCTACCTCGTGACCTACTGGCATTCCAGTTGTGAGCTCCTGCATACATTAGTTTGCTCTGGGGCCGTCTTTCCTGAGCGAAGACAAAAAAAAACGTGTGAGCCGGAGGCTTAAAAACATTGAGCTAGCTCACACTAACTCCGCTTAGAGGGAACGCTGCTCCCTCACTCTCGTGACCTGCCTGAGTTCGCAGGATCAGTATTGCTGTCAGAGGGCCATCAAGCCTCTGTTTGAAAACCTCCAAAGCAGGAGAACCCACCATCCCCTTCGGCTAGGGAGACCAATCAGGCAGTCTACCAGGAGTGGAATTCTAGCAGGAGCTCCTTTGCGTATTAGGCCGCACACCCTTGATGTAGCCAATCCTCCACGGGCTTACAAAAAAGAGCCTTGTAAGCTCTTGGAGGATTGGCTCCATCAGGGGGGGTGTGGCTTAATATGCAAAGGAGCTGCTGCTAGAATCCCACCCCTGAAGTCTACCATAGAAGAGGTGTGATCTTGAAGCACACAGTTATCTCGAATCAGAGGTGGTCCGTCTAGCTCAGCTGTGTGTCTAGCAGGTGGCTCTCTGGCCATGAAGGGTGGCTTTCCTGGCCCCTGAGAAGGGTTGCCAATCCCCAGGTGGGGGCAGGAGATCCCCTGGTTTGGAGGCCCTCCCCCCGCTTCAGGGTCATTAGAAAACACGGGGGGCGGGAATGGCTGCTGGGCACTCCATTATTCCCTATGGAGACCAATTCTCAGAGGGTATAATGGAAAGTTGATCTGTGGGTAACTGGGGGGCCCCCTGTTTTTTGAGGTAGAGGCACCAAATTTTTGGCACAGCATCCAGTGCGTCTCCCCCAAAACCCCTCCAATTTTCAAAAGGATTGGACCAGGGGGTCCAATTCTATGAGCCCCAAAAGAAGGTGCC
Organism: Heteronotia binoei; assembly: GCF_032191835.1. NCBI lineage: Eukaryota > Metazoa > Chordata > Lepidosauria > Squamata > Gekkonidae > Heteronotia > Heteronotia binoei. The sequence goes on along the minus strand of NC_083228.1, from coordinate 140,586,994 downwards.
CCTATCCTTCATTATTTCCAATGGAGGGAAGGCAATTAAAAGGAATGCGGTTCCTGCAAATGGGATGGCCAGAACTCCCTTTGGAGTTCCGTGATGCTTGTCACCACCTTGCTCCTGGCCCCACCCCCAACGTCTCCTGGCTCCACCCCCAAAGTCCCCAGATATTTCTTGCATCGGACTTGGCAACCCTACCCCGAGGTTATTTAATGGAGACGCCCAGGATTGAACCGGAGGCCTTCTACTCACAAAGTTCATGCTCACCCACTGAGATGCCACCCTTCCCCAGATTAGATCACGTTTGGCACAGAACATATGCATATCTCAGGTTGCATCGAAAGCTACAGGGAGAGAGTGCAAAACAGCTCTGAAACTGGAAACACCTCCAATTACTGGGCTCTGGCGCTAATTGGAACACAAGGCTCCCTGGGAGGTTGGCGAGAGTGCCGAAAGAGAGGAAAACACGACAATCGGTCTGTTTGCCAAGCAGTGGTGACTTTGCGGCTGTGGGTTATGGGGAAGAGCCAGCTGAAGCTGCGTCTTGTATGGGTGGGGGGGATGGGCTTTAAAGAGACCAAGCCCTGTGAGAGAGTGTTGGACTGGAGGGGCCATTGGCCTGATCCAACATGGCTTCTCTTCTGTTCTTATGTGACACAGAGTGTTGGACTGGAGGGGCCATTGGCCTGATCCAACATGGCTTCTCTTATGTTCTTATGTGACACAGAGTGTTAGACTGGAAGGGCCATTGGCCTGATCCAACATGGCTTCTCTTATGTGCTTATGTGACACAGAGTGTTGGACTGGATGGGCCACTGGCCTGATCCAACAGGGCTTCTCTTATGTTCTTATGTGACACAGAGTGTTGGACTGGATGGGCCATTGGCCTGATCCAGCATGGCTTCTCTTATGTTCTTATGTGACATAGAGTGTTGGACTGGATGGGCCACTGGCCTGATCCAACATGGCTTCTCTTATGTTCTTATGTGACACAGAGTGTTGGACTGGATGGACCATTGGCCTGATCCAACAGGGCTTCTCTTATGTTCTTATATGACACAGAGTGTTGGACTGGATGGGCCACTGGCCTGATCCAACAGGGCTTCTCTTATGTTCTTATGTTCTTTGCACTTTGGGATACGCTGTATTTTCTACGAACCATTTGCTATATAAACAATTGGATTTCTAAGTATTTGAGGTTGATTTAACGTGAATGCCTGTGCGGCTTTCCCTTCCTGTCCCACCTGGGGATTAGCAACCACCCACCCACCCCCCAAAAAATCTTCAGGTATTTTCCAACCTGGTGCCAGCAACCCCAGAGCCTGCATCTCAGCCTTTCAGGAGCACTGGCTCTCTAGGGAGCCCGCTACCGGGAGGGCGGGATATAAATCTAAAAAAAAATAAAACAAACAGGAGGCAGAGTAGTCCACAGGCTAATGTCCTCAGCATATGGATTGAGAGTAGGGTTGCCAATCCCCAGGTGGGGGCAGGGGATCCCCCGGTTTGGAGGCCCTCCCCCCACTTCAGGGTCATCAGAAAGCGGGGGGGGGGAATGTCTGCTGGGCACTATGGAGACCGATTCCCATAGGGTATGATGGAGAATTGATCTGTGTGCATCTGGGGCGGCTGTTTTTTTTTGAGGTAGAGACACCAAATTTTCAGCATAGCAGCTGGTGACTCTCCTCGAAACACTCTCTGGGTTTCAAAAAGATTGGACCAGGGGAGCCAATTCTATGAGCCCCCAAAGACGGTGCCCCTAGCCTTCATTATTTACAAAGGAGGGAAGGCATGTAAAAGGCGTGCGGTCCCTTTAAATGTGAAGGCCAGGACTCCCTTTGGAGTTCAGTCATGCTTGTCACAACCTTGCTTCTGGCTCCACCCCCAAAGTCTCCTGGCTCCACCCCCAGAGTCTCCAGATATTTCTTGAATTGGACTTGGTAACCTCACTTGAGAGACGGATGGAGGGCTCCTCTGTACAAAATCTGCTGTACAGAAGAGCACCTCTAGGATTTACCAACTCGGACATCCTGCCTGTTGGGAGTGGGATGGAAGAATTGTTGTGCTGCAGCACCATCTAGTGGCCATTCCTGCAAAATGCTGCTCAGCTCATAAAAACAGGTTGAGGGGAAATCTTGGATGAAAAAATTCCTGGGGATGTAAGCGTGGGGAGAGTAGGATTTGGAGAGGGGCGGGATGCCTGTCTTCCAGAGATCAGCTGTGATTCTGGGAGATCTCCACTGCCCACTTGGGAGTTGGCAACTATACTGTGCACGCATTTGTTGACTTCGCTTATCCCCCAACCTTGCCGTTCTCCCCAAAGTGGGGCCACTGAGTGAATTAGGGTGTGGAACCAGGAGGACTATGGGTCTGATCCAGCACGGCTGGCAGTATGTAAGCAGCAGATGGACTAACATTTGTCAGGGATACTCTAGGTTGATCCTGCATTGAGCAGGCGGGTTGGACTAGACAGCCTCTATGGCCCCTTCCGACTCTGGGATTCTAGGCTTCTAAGCAAGGCATACCAGCTGCAGCCCTTCAGAAGGGGGAAAGTGCTAAATTAGATCATTCGTGCTCGATCAAGCTGAAAACCAGACTAAGGAAACCATTTGGTTCCGACTCTTTCCCCAAGTGTCTCCTCCTCCTTTTCCGTTCAGCTGAAACGCTAAAGAGGAGGGCATTTTGATCAAGGGATTAGAACCACAGCTGGGGTGGTGTGGTAGTTAAGAGTGCCGGAGTAGGATCTGGGAGAGCGTGGCTGTCAGCAAGGCACAGAACGAGTGCGCCACTATCGCACATTACATTTTTTTTTATATCCTGTCATTTGGCTAGAAAAGAGGGCTAACAAATTGAAACTTAATCCGGACAAAATAAAGGTGCTCCCGGTTGGGGGAGAGTCGGATCCGGGAAATGGGCTTATCCCCTGTTCTCAGTGGGCTGCACTCTCTTAAAAGATTTGTAGCTTGGAAGCTGTAGTGAGAGCTATGATATCATTTGGGTTGGGTTTTCCTTTCTTCCTGCTGTCATCATTAGCAGGATGGAGCTCTGGGATCTGAGGGAAGGAAGGAAGGAAGGAAGGAAGGAAGGAAGGAAGGAAGGAAGGAAGGAAGGAAGGAAGGAAGGAAGGAAGGAAGGAAGGAAGGAAGGAAGGGAGGGAGGGAGGGAGGGAGGGAAGGAAGGAAGGAAGGAAGGAAGGAAGGAAGGAAGGAAGGAAGGAAGGAAGGAAGGAAGGAAGGAAGGAAGGAAGGAAGGAGGGAGGGGGGAGGGAAGGGAGGGAAGGAAGGAAGGAAGGAAGGAAGGAAGGAAGGAAGGAAGGAAGGAAGGAAGGAAGGAAGGAAGGAAGGAAGGAAGGAAGGAAGGAAGGAAGACCGACCACAATGCAGAAACAGATTGCTCCTCTACAAACCAGCAATGCAGTGCCAGAGTCCTTCTGCATTCAAGAGAGGGAAGAACAGCTAAGGTGAACTTGGAATGGAGGGAGGGATGGTACGTGGACTCCGCTTTACTCTGGGACAGGGCGGCACATTTAATCTGAGCCAGAACTCTGACAAACGAAGGCCATCTCAGTCCAACAGCTCTGCTGCAAGGTGAGCAAACGCAAGAGCCAATGGAGCTGTGTGCCTTTTAAGAGGGTGAGGGTGGGAGGGGGGACTTGGGAAGGTGAAGCATCTTGCGAAGGGGCGCCGGCCGCAATCCTGCACAGCTGTCCAAGGAGCCCCGTGTCCTGGTCAGCCTCAGAAACTAAGGGCAGGGGTTTTTGTTGAGCAGGAACGCACAGGAACGCAGTTCTGGCTGGCTTGGTGTCGGGGTGCGTGGCCTGAGATGCAAATGAGCTCCTACTCTTTTTCTTTAAGAAGCCCTGTGCAAAACAACGGCGATGCCAGGGGTGTGTGGCCTAATATGCAGATGAGTTCCTGCTGGGCTTTTTCCACCCCCCAAAAAGCCCTGATTAGCGGCGCCAATCCACAGGAACTGATCCTCCCAGTAGATTTGGGGCCATTGAATTGGCGTGGGGCCTGCTCCGACCCATTTAAAATCAGCGCCATGGTAAGGCTTCCACCCTCCAGGTGGTGATATACAGCCACTGCTTATAGTGGCCAAATTGCTATGTTATAATGGTGCCTATATACAAATCAACCAAAAAGAAATACAAAATCCATGAATATTCTTCCAAACAAGGAGTCCCGATGTACAGGCAGTTGACTTAAAGTGTCCTGCATCGAGTGTAATGCCGGTTTAAAAGTTTTTTGGAGAATTTATATTCCCATATAGTCGTAAAGCTGCAGTCCTGCAGTCGGAGCCCTCTGCTCACGACCTGAGTTCAATCTCGGCAGAAGCTGGGTTCAGGTAGCCGGCTCCAGGTTGACTCAGCCTTCCATCCTTCCGACTCTGGGGTGACGTTGCTTTCACGTTTTCATGGCAGACTTTTGATGGGGTGGTTTGCCATTGCTTTCCCCAGTCCTCTATGCTTCCCCCCCAGCAAGCTGCGTCGTCATTTGACCGACCTCGGAAGGATGGAAGGCTGAGTCAACCTGGAGCCGGCTACCTGAAACCAGCTTCCACTGGGGATCGAACTCAGGTCGTGAGCAGAGCTTAGGACTGCAGTACTGCAGCTTTAACACTCTGCGCCACGGGGCTCTTAAAGGTAAAGGTAATCCCCTGTACAAGCACCAGTTGTTTCCGACTCTGGGGTGATATTGCTTTCACAACGTTTTCATGGCAGACTTTTTACGGGGTGGTTTGCCCTTGCCTTCCCCAGCAAGCTGGGGACTCATTTGATTGACCTCGGAAGGATGGGAGGCTGAGTCAACCTGGAGCCAGCTACCTGAACCCAACTTCTGCCGGGTTCGAACTCAGGTCATGAGCAGAGGGCTCCGACCGCAGTACTGCAGCTTTACCACTCTGCGCCACGGGGCTTCATTTTTTGTTGTTGTTCAGTCACACAGTCAAGTCCGACTCTTTGCGACCCCACAGACAAAGTCACGCCAGGCCCTCCTGTCTTCCACCATCCTCCGAAGTCTGCTCAAATTCATGTTTGTTACATCAGTAACGCTGTCCAGCCATCTCCTCTTTTGCCGTCCCCTTCTGCTTTTGCCTTCTGTCTTTCCCAGCATCAGGGTCTTCTCCAGTGAGGGCTCCCTTCTCATTGGGTGGTTAAAGGATCTGAGCTTCAGCATCTGACCTTCCAGGGAACAGTCGGGGTTGATTTCCATTAGGACTGACTAATTGGATCTTCTTGCGGGCCAAGGGACTCTCGAGAGTCTTCTCCAGGGAGCGCTCCCTTCTCTTTGGGTGGCCAAAGTATTTAGGAAGGGCAATTTAACAGGCTTGCGCTTGAGCGGAGCAGAACAACCCCGGAGGTGGCAGGCAGTGGATTCACCCAGTTTGGGCTTCTCTGACGGTGTTTCAAAGAGAGATCCAGGTAGGCAGCTGCGATGGTCTGCCCACGCTGGACTAGAGTGACCACCAGCCTGATCCAGCAGGGCTCTTCTCATATTCTTGTGCTCTTATGCTATAGCCCAAGGGTAGCCAAACTATGGCTCGGCAGCTACATGTGGCTCTTGCACAAGAAGAAGAAGACTGCAGATTTATACCCCGCCCTTCTCCCTGAATCAGAGACTCAGAGCGGCTCACAATCTCCTCTATCTTCTCCCCCCACAACAGACACCCTGTGAGGTGGGGGCAGATTTATACCCCGCTCTTCTCTCTAAATCAGAGACTCAGAGAGGCTCACAATCTCCTTTCTCTCCCCACAACAGAAACCCTGTGAGGTGGGGGCAGATTTATATGCCGCCCTTCTCCCTGAATCAGAGACTCAGAGCGGCTCACAATCTCCTACATCTTCTCCCCCCACAACAGACACCCTGTGAGGTGGGTGGGGCTGAGAGGGCTCTAGAAGAAGAAGAATTGCAGATTTATATCCCGCCCTTCTCTCTGAATCAGAGACTCAGAGCGGCTTACAATCTCCTACATCTTCTCCCCCCACAACAGATACCCTGTGAGGTGGGTGGGGCTCAGAGGGCTCCAGAAGAAGAAGACTGCAGATTTATACCCTGCCCTTCTCTCTGAATCAGAGTCCCAGAGCTGCTCACACTCTCCTATATCTTCTCCCCCCACAACAGACACCCTGTGAAGTGGGCGAGGCTGAGAGGGCTCTAGAAGAAGACTGCAGATTGATACCCCACCCTTCTCTCTGAATCAGGGACTCAGCGGCGGGTGGAGGTGGGTGGAGCTGAGAGGGCTCTCCCAGAAGCTGCCCTTTTAAGGACAAGTCCTGCAATAGCTATGGCTATTGGTGCCTCTACCTCAGAAAAACAGTCCCCCTCCGAGCCCCATGTACCCATGGATCAATTCTCCATTATACTCTATGGGACTTGTTCTCCATAGGGAATAATGGAGTGCCCAGCAGACGTTTCCCTCCCTCTCCCCCGGTTTCTGATGACCCTTAAGTGGGGGGAGGGCCTCCAAACCAGGGGATCCCCTGCCCCCACCTGGGGAATGGCAACCCAGTTTGGTGTAGTGGTTAAGTGTGCAGACTCTTATCTGGGAGAACCGGGTTTGATTCCCCACTCCTCCACTTGCAGCTGCTGGCATGGCCTTGGGTCAGCCAGAGCTCTCTTATCTGGGAGAACTGGGCTTGATTCCCCTCTCCTCCACTTGCAGCTGCTGGAATGGCCTTGGGTCAGCCATAGCTCTCACAGGAGTTGTCCTTGAAAGGGAAACTGCTGTGAGAGCCCTCTCCAGCCCCACCCACCTCACAAGGTGTCTATTGTGGGGGAGGAAGGTAAAGGAGATTGTGAGCCGCTCTGAGACTCTTCGGAGCGGAGGGCAGGATATAAATCCAATATCTTCTTCTTCTACTTCACCTCCAGACCCCTCTTTATCCACCATGCTGTGTTTTCGGGGAGGGACGGTGGCTCAGTGGTAGAGCATCTGCTTGGTAAGCAGAAGGTCCAGGTTCAATCCCCGGCATCTCCAAAAAAAGAGTCCAGGCAAATAGGCGTGAAAAACCTCAGCTTGAGACCTTGGAGAGCCGCTGCCAGTCTGAGAAGACAATACTGACCTTGATGGACCTTTGAGGGTCTGATTCAGTAGAAGGCAGCTTCGTATGTTCATATGTAAGACAGAGCTTTGGAGTGGGATGGTGGCTCAGTGGTAGAGCATCTGCTTGGGAAGCAGAAGGTCCCAGATTCAATCCCTGGCATTTCCAACTAAAAAACGGTCCAGGCAAATAGGTGTGGAAAACCTCAGCTGGAGACCCTGGAGAGCCGCTGCCCGTCAGGGGAGGGATGCTGGCTCAGTGGTAGAGCATCTGCTTGGGAAGCAGAAGGTCCCAGGTTCAATCCCCGGCATCTCCAACTAAAAAAGGTCCAGGCAAGTAGGCGTGAAAAACCTCAGCTTGAGACCTTGGAGAGCCGCTGCCAGTCTGAGAAGACAATACTGACTTTGATGGACCGAGGGTCTGATTCAGTAGAAGGCAGCTTTGTATGTTCATATGGATTTAGGGGAGGGACGGTGGCTCAGTGGTAGAGCATTTGCTTGGGAAGCAGAAGGTCCCAGGTTCAATCCCCGGCATCTCCAACTCAAAAGGGTCCAGGCAAATAGGTGTGAAAAAACCTCAGCTTGAGACCCTGGAGAGCCGCTGCCAGTCTGAGAAGACAATACTGACTTTGATGGACCGAGGGGGTTATGATTCAGTATAAAGCAGCTTCATATATATGTTCATATGTACCCTCTTGGGGAATCCATAAAAATACCTTGTGCCAAGCAGGGCTTATAGTTTGACACAACTGCCAGTGGAACGTCTCCTGCTGGGCAGGAACATGCCAGCATCCCTTTACAAATGTAGGTCAGTGCTGTCAAGGTGCAGCTGAATTTACTCTGCTCTGGTAAGACCTCCCCTGGAGTCTTGTGTTCAGTTTTGGGCACCACAATTTAAGAAGGATATAGACAAGCTGGAACGGGTCCAGAGGAGGGCAACGAAGGTGGCGAGGAGTCTGGAGATCAAGTCCTATGAGGAAAGGTTGAAGGAGCTGGGCATGTTTAGGCTGGAGAGGAGGCGGCTGAGAGGTGATAGGATCACCATCAAGTACGTGAAGGGCTGTCATATAGAGGGGTCTGGAGACCAAGTCCTATGAGGAAAGGTTGAAGGAGCTGGGGATGTTTAGCCTGGAGAGGAGGCGGCTGAGAGATGATAGGATCACCATCTTCAAGTCCTTTAAGGGCTGTCATATAGAGGGGTCTGGAGACCGTCCTATGAGGAAAGGCTGAAGGAGCTGGGGATGTTTAGCCTGGAAACGAGGCGGCTGAGAGGTGATAGGATCACCATCTTCAAGTCCTTGAAGGGATGTCCTATAGAGGAGGATGTGGAATTGTTTTCTGTGGCCCCGGAAGGTAGGACCAGAACCAACGGGTTGAAATTATATCAAAAGAGTTTCCAGCTCAACATTAGGAAGAACTTCCTGACTGTTAGAGCAATTCCTCAGTGGAACAGGCTTCCTCGGGAGGAGGTGGGCTCTCCTTGGAGGTCTTTCAGCAGAGGCTAGATGGCCATCTGACAGCGATGAAGATCCTGTGAATTTAGGGGGAGGTGTTTGTGAGTTTTCCGCATTGTGCAGGGGTTGGATTAGATGACCCTGGAGCTCCCTTCCAACTCTACGGTTCTATGATTCTACTGCGACCCCTGCAAGGGGCTTCTAAGACAAGGGAGAAGGCAGAGGTGGTTGGCCTTTGCCTTCCTCTGCAGAGCCTTCCTTGGTGTTCTCCCAGCTTCCTCTGCAGAGCCTTCCTTGGTGTTCTCCCAGCTTCCTCTGCAGAGCCTTCCTTGGTGTTCTCCCAGCTTCCTCTGCAGAGCCTTCCTTGGTGTTCTCCCAGCTTCCTCTGCAGAGCCTTCCTTGGTGTTCTCCCAGCTTCCTCTGCAGAGCCTCCCTTGGTGTTCTCCCAGCTTCCTCTGCAGAGCCTTCCTTGGTGTTCTCCCAGCTTCCTCTGCAGAGCCTTCCTTGGTGTTCTCCCAGCTTCCTCTGCAGAGCCTTCCTTGGTGTTCTCCCAGCTTCCTCTGCAGAGCCTTCCTTGGTGTTCTCCCAGCTTCCTCTGCAGAGCCTCTCTTGGTGGCCTCCCGTTCAAGTGTTGGCCTTGGTTAGCTTCCAAAATCTGGCAAGATGAGGCTACACCAGGGCTGACCAAACTCGCTTAACGTAAGAGCCACATAGAAGAAACAACAGATGTTTGAGAGTCACGAGACGAGCAAGGAAAAAGGAAGGAAGGAAAAAGGAAGGACGGAAGGAAAGCAACTTTAAATGCATTCTCCAAGCCACTGGCTCGCAGAAGTGATTTAAAGAGACAAATGCCTTCTCCAAGCTGGCCGACAGGGCAGCGGGGGCTTTAAGAGCCACACAAGAGCCAGTTTGGTGCAGGGGTGAAGTGTGCGGACTCTTATCTGGGAGAACCGGGCTTGATTCCCCACTCCTCCGCTTGCACCTGCTGGAATGGCCTTGGGTCAGCCAGAGCTCTTGCAGAGTTGTCCTTGAAAGGGCAGTTTCTGTCAGAGCTCTCTCAGCCCCACCTACCTCACAGGGTGTCTGTTGTGGGGGGAGGAAGGAAAAGGAGATTGTGGGCTGCTCTGAGCCTCTGTCCTTGAAAGGGCAGCTTCTGGGAGAGCTCTCTCAGCCCGACCCCCCTCACAGGGTTTCTGTTGCGGGGTGGAGGGGTGGGGAGAAGGTAAAGGAGCTTGTAAACGGCTCTGAGACGCTGAGATCCAAAGTATAGGGCGGGATATAAATCCAATATCATCTTCTTCTTCTTCAAGTATGTCAATACAAAAAATTACTCTGATACACTATTCTAAAAGAGAAATGCATTGGAACGCTGTGGATGTATAGCTATACTCAGCGAGAGTGGGCTTGGCATACGGAATGAGCTTGGTTGTTTATCTCAACCCTATTTCGCCATTCGATTCTAACTTTGCACCACTTCACGCACTTCACCCGCCAGCTTCACGTATTTCAGCCCACTGTACCCCGTCCCCTCGTCTGAAGGAGTGTGCGCGCACACGAAAGCTTCCGTTCGGAATAAAACTTGGTTGGTCTTAAAGGTGCCACTTGACTCCTGCTTTGTTCCACAAAAAGGAAGGTCCAAGTTGTCCAGGTTAGGGATCCAGCCTGCAGGCCTGACTGAAGAGGCACTCTGCGTCAAGGGCTGCAACGGGCAGTGCAGTACGGCAACCTTCTGGTTCCAAATTCAGAGCGTTTGGGAAACCACCCTGGTTGCAAGCAGTGCCGGTTTCCAGCCGCCGTTTCCAACACGCCAGACGCGACCCAAGCGTTGCGCTCCGTCCAGTGTTGCTCCCGAGAGGGGTATATATGCTCAGCTACCCCCGGGGAAGTTCAAAAAGAGGGCACGGCGGAGACAGTTGTCCTCTTCGTCCCCCCTTCCTCCCCCAGAAGCTGTTATTTCGGCAGCTCACCCAGTGACCCAGGCTTAGCAGCAGCTGCTCCAGGCTGAATCTCCAGGGGGGATATTTAGACAGCGGCATCGTAGCAACCGGCTCAGGAGGAACGTGACTCTCCGCGGATGCCAGCCGATGGGGAGGCAGTTTCTATAGGAACCGACGGCAGAGTGCAGGAGGCTTCCAGGGTCTCCACGGAGGAGGAAGACGTCACCCCAGAGCAGCCACGCAAACCATCACGATTCCAAGATTAAGCGTCAAAAAGCACTCTGGGTGCCACACGCTCTCTTCCCCACTGATCTCAAGGGGGCCTTTTGAGAATACTGTGACATTTAGTTTAGTTTAGTTTATTTACAATTTATATCCCACCCTTCCCACCAAGGTGGCTCAGGGTGGCTCACAGCACATAAAATCTAACATAAAAATATTAAGTTTAAACATTTTAAAACATAGCAGAAATCTAATAGAACTACACTCATTGTCCTATGCCGGTTAGTTATAAGCCAGCCGGAAAAGGGTTGTCTTACAGGCCCTGCGGAACTGGGCAAGGTCCCGCAGGGCCCTCATCTCTTCCGGCAGCTGGTTCCACCAGGAAGGGGCCATTACAGAGAAAGCCCTGTCCCTGGTAGATTTCAGGCGGGGGTGGGGGGGACTTGCAGACTCAGGGCCGTTAGGCAAAGCAGCGTGCATGCATACGAAAGCTTCCATTCTGAATAAAACTTGGTCGGCCTTAAAGGTCCAACTTCGACTCCGACTTCGTTCCACAGAACAGAAGGTTCAAGTTGTCCAGATCGGGGATCTAGCCTGCAGGCCTGATTGAAGAGGCACTCTGCGTCAAGGGCTGCAACTAGGGTTGCCAAATCCAACCCCAGAAATATCTGGGGACTTTGGGGGTGGAGCCAGGAGACACTGGGGTGGAGCTAGGGGGAGGGGGGAAACGGCGCCGGGGAGCGTGGCGAGCCGCCCCGCAGCTGCAGCCTTTGCTCCGATCGCCGTGGCTGCTCCTCTGAGTTGGGCACAGCCTGAGCCCATCTTGGAGGAGCAGCCACGGCGAGCAGAGTAGAGGCGGCAGCGGCGCGGCGGCCTTGCCCGCTCCGCCTCTGGGACGGAAGCGGGGGGGGGGTGGAGGCGGGCCGGGAGCGTGGCGAGCCGCAAGTCCGGGTCCTAGAAGGGCCCGGATTCGCGGCTCGCCATGCTCCTGGCCTGCCTCGCCCTCCCCTGCGCTGCTGCCGCCTCTTGGCTGCTCCTCCGAGATGGGCTCAGCCTGGGCCCATCTCGGAGGAGAAACTGCGGTGGGCAGGGAGGGGGCGGCAGCGGCGCGGCGGCCTCGCCAGCTCCAGGATCTGGTGGCTCGGCGCCGTTTCCCCCCTCTCCCCCCGCTTCCATTTTTTGGGGGAGCGGGGGAAGAGGGTGGAAATCCTTGGGTCCCCCGCCAGGGCGGGAGGGTTGGGAAGCCTAGCTGCAACGGGCAGTGCAGTGGTCTGGCAACCCTATGGGCTCCCATGCCTTTAGGGGCCCCGGGCTGGCTCCCCCCCCGTTTTCCCCCCTGCTTGCAGCCTTTCCAACCTCCATGCACAGCCAGCAACTGAGCTGCTCTTTGCCCAACTTGCCTGGTGTGGCTGCTGCCGGTGTCGTTGCCAAGTTTGCCTCTCCCCTGCAGCTTTGTCAAAGGGGCTTTTGGGGAAGTGCCTGCAGGCTGCAGTGGGGGCCACAGGCAGTGGGGCGGGCACTCAGACTCTAAGATGTTTAGCAAGCGGCCACCCAGGATTTCAACCATCTAGGGGCCTCCGCAGGGTTTAATCTGGCACTGGCCACGCGCTAGGGTTGCCAATCCCCAGGGGGGGGGCAGGGGATCCCCTGGTTTGGAGGCCCTCCCCCCGCTTCAGGGTAATCAGAAAGCGGGGGGAGGGGAGAGAAATGTGTGCTGGGAACTCTGTTATTCCCTATGGAGATTTATTCCCATAGAAAATCATGGAGAATTGATCTGTGGGTATCTGGGGCTCTGGAGGGGGCTGTATTTTGGGGTATAGGCACCAAATTTTCAGTATAGCATCTAGTGCCTCTCCCCAAAATACCCTCCAAGTTTCAAAAAGATTGGACCAGGGGGTCCAATTCTATGAGCCCCAAAAGAAGGTGCCTCTATCCTTCATTATTTCCTATGGAAGGAAGGCATTGAAAAGGTGTGCCGTCCCTTTAAATGTGAGGGCCAGAACTCCCTTTGGAGTGCAATGATGCTTGTCACAGCCTTGATCTTGGCTCCACCCCTAATGTCTCCTGGCTCCACCCCCAAAGTCCCCTGGCTTCACCCCCAAAGTCCCCAGATATTTCTTGAATTGGACTTAGCAACCCTACCACGCACTCTCTTCCCCACTGATCTCAAGGGGGTCTTTTGAGACAACTGTGACATATGGGGAGAGTGGGGGACTTGCACAGACTGGACCCTCGCCTTCACGACCCCCACTTAGTTTGAGAAGCGACTACCGGAAGAGAACTTCTAGCGGGGGGGTTGTTTTGTAGACGAAACCAGTGGCAGCCGGTGTTCCCTCTGAGCTGAGTTCACGTGAGCTGGCGCGCAGATTTTTAGCCTGCAGCTCACACGGTTTTGTCTTCGCTCAGGAGAAGCGGCCCAGGAGCGCACCGATTTATGCAGGAGCTCACAGCTTTCGTGCCAGCAGCTCGTGGCTTTCGCGTCGGTAGCTCACAAAGTAGAAATGTTGCTCACGAGACTCTGCAACTTAGAGGGGACATTGGTGGGGGAGCTCATTAGTATAACTCATTAGCGTATGCTGCCCCGCCCCCGCCCCCTGTCAAAAGCAACCCGGCGCATGAAAGGAGAGCCCCGGGCGAGGCCTGCTTGGGCTGGCTAGAGATCCAGCTAGCTCAAGAAGGCCTCGCTCACCTGGAGATCTTCTTGCCCCCCTCAGTCAAAAGGCCAGCAAGCCACCCACCACCCCAAATCACGTAAGAAGTGGAGAAAGGGTGGCGTGGACTTCTCCAGGGGTTAATGAGGGCTGCTGGGGGTGTGGCAAAGCCCCTGGTGGCTGGCTGGCTGGCTGCTCTCCTAATCCAGGGATTGTTATGCAGCTGCACCTACTATTCGGTGACAAGGTAGGTGGGGGGGGGGCGTCAGAAAGGTTCAGGAGCTCTGCTCCTGTGAGCTCCTGCTGAATTCAAGGCCTCAGCACAAGCGTAAAAAGTTCTTGGTGAGTTCAAAAGCCCCTACCCATTCAGAAGCTGCCTGCTGGGTCTCTGTATGAGTTGCCGGCAGCCTTCCCAGGAGAAGTTCTGCTCCCTCGCTAAGCGTCTGTTTCAACTGGAACTGTCATTTGAATGGAGAGGCACAGCAAAGCAATGTGGCCTCGCTGGAGATTCCTTGTTTTATCTCTGTATGAGTCACTGTTCTGGGATTGCCTCATTCCTATAAGGAAGCAGGTTAACTTGTGCAGGAAATCGGGGGATATGCTCTTCTGAAAGTGGGCTGCTTTTATTACACTGTTTTGGGGTAAGAGGGGATGTGTACTTTCTGTTTTCATATTTTAAAAATACCGAGCAGACGTGAATGAAATGAGGGGAAGAAGGGAGGGCGGCAAGACTGTGAGATTTGAGAGACAAAGACAAGTCGCTCCAGTCGTTAAATCTCCTCCCTTGTTGGGGGCTCTCTCCTTCAGACAGAAGACAGAGGCTTACGTATTACTTGCCTCTGCAGTTTAGCAAAATATGTTGGATTGGGAGACCTAATTTGTGAGGTCGGCCGGGGTGAGAATTTGTGATGGGCTCAAAGTCACCCAGTAAGCTTCTGTGGAAGAAATGGGGATTCTAATTTGGCTTCCCCAGGATCTTTAGAATCTATTGCTCATCAATTATATTAGGTGAGCCCGTGGTGCAGAGTGGAAAAGCTGCAGTACTGCAGTCCGAGCTCTCTGCTGACGACCTGAGTTCGATCCCCGGCGGAAGCTGGGTTTTCAGGTCGCCGGCTCACGGTTGACTCAGCCTTCCATCCTTCCGAAGTCGGTCAAAGGAGTCCCCAGCTTGCTGGGGGGAAAGTGGAGATGACTGGGGAAGGCAATAGCAAACCACCCCGTAAAAAAGTCTGCCGTCTCCCCAGAGTTGGAAACTACTGGTGCTTGCACAGGGGACTACCCTTTACCTTTTTAAGTTTTAGTATTTGGGCAGAGGGAGAAAAACCTCTCTCTATATATTTTATTTGGGGGAGTGGTGGGGGGTGGGCTCCCTCTGGGAATCCTACCCCCCCAGGGAAAGTGCATGCGCAATACATAGCCTCTCCTCTCCCGGTGTAGTGAACGCCGCGTGGTCACTGTCTGGCTATGCCTGGCAGATGGTCACTGCAATGGCCTCTCCTGCATTACTGCATCCGTAGCAACACCTTCTCGCTGGTCCCCCCCGTTTTCACAGAGTTTGCTACGTCATGGTGCGACCGAATTGTCCGGCGGTATAACCGGATGGGCAGGCTGGGCCCACCAACTTCGTCAGCCTAAGAGAAGGAAAACTCTAACATCAAACCCGGGCAGATAGAGCTCGTTAATGTAACACCTACCACCTGGAGGACTCACTGCCGGCGTCCCGGCTTACTGGGCCATGGCAGATGACCCCCAGGTGAAAGGGTGGAGCTAGTACCGCGCACACTGCGCTTCACCTAAAAAATTCCTCTGCGCAGGCCTGAAGGGCATATCCACACACACAACCCACAACGCATCAAGTCCTGCAGCGATAGGCAAGGGGTGAAACGGCAGGTGGAAGGTGCCACTGGAAGCCGCAGTCCCGATCCTGCATGTAGGCGGTTCAGGATATTGGTCGCCTGACCAACCCTAAATCAGACTTTTCCCTGCAGCCGCTGTGGCCGGACCTGCCTGTCCCACATTGGTCTTGTCAGCCACCAGCAAGCCTGCAGCAGACGTGGACTACTGCACCCTTCTTAAATCTTCGTTCGCGAAGCCAAGCCGAGAGAGAGATATATTTTATTTAACCACATGCCACATGAGACGCTTTCACACATTTTGTGTGGCTCTTGAAGCTCCCACCATTGGTCAGCTTGGAGAAGGCATTTCTCTCGTTAAATCGCTTCTCCAAGCTAAGCCAAGCTGGCAGCTTGGAGAATGTATTTAAAGTTGCTTTCTTTCCCATCCTCCCTCCCCCACGTGTTTGCCTTCCTTGCGGCTCTCAAACGTCCGACCTTCATGTCTTGTGGCTCTCAGACATCTGACATTTATTCTACGTGGCTCTTACATTAAGCAAGTTTGGCCACCCCTGCTATACACCTCTATCGTGTCCTCCTCTTCTAAAACGGAAAGTGACTCTTCTGCTTTTCCTCACAGGAAACCAAACCCTCCACCCTCTTGGTTGTCCTCTTCTGTGCTTCTTCCAGCTCTGCAATGTCTTTTGAGATGTGGCAATCGGAACTGTACACGAGACCACACCGTCATAAGAACATAAGAGAAGCCATGTTGGATCAGGCCAATGGCCCATCCAGTCCAACACTCTGTCACACAGGGGCCAAAAAAATTATATATACATAGCTACTGATGGACCTCTGCTCCATATTTTTATCTAACCCCCTCTTGAAGCTAGCTATGCTTGTAGCCGCCACCGCCTCCTGTGGCAGTGAATTCCACGTTAATCACCCTTTGGGTGAAGAAGTGCTTCCTTTTATCCGTTTTAACCCGACTGCTCAGCAATTTCATCGAATGCCCACTAGTTCTTGTATTGTGGGAAATGGAGAAAAGTACTTCTTTCTCTACTTTCTCCATCCCATGCATAATCTTGTAAACCTCTATCATGTCACCCCGCAGTCGACGTTTCTCCAAGCTAAAAAGCCCCAAGCGTTTTAAGCTTTCTTCATAGGGAAAGTGTTCCAAACCTTTAATCATTCTAGTTGCCTTTTTCTGCACTTTTTCCAATGCTATAATATCCTTTTTGAGGTGCGGTGACCAGAATTGCACAGTATTCCAAATGAGACCGAATCATCGATTTATCCAGGGGCATTATGATACTGGCTGATTTGTTTTCAATTCCCTTCCTAATAATTCCCAGCATGGCGTTGGCCTTTTTTATTGCAATCGCACATTGTCTTGACATTTTCAGTGAGTTATCTACCACGACCCCAAGATCTCTCTCTTGGTCAGCCTCTGCCAGTTCACACCCCATCAACTTGTATTTGTAGCTGGGATTCTTGGCCCCAATGTGCATTACTTTGCACTTGGCCACAATGAACCTCATCTGCCACGCTGACGCCCACTCACCCAGCCTCAACAAATCGCTTTGGAGTGCTTCACAATCCTCTCTGGTTCTCACCACTCTGAACAATTTAGTGCCATCTGCAAACTTGGCCACTTCACTGCTTACTCCCAACTCCAAATCATTAATTAACAAGTTAATTAATGGGACCCAGTACTGATCCCTGCGGCACCCCACTGCTTACCATCCTCCACTGCGAAGACTGCCCATTTACACTCACTCTCTGCTTCCTATTCATTAGCCAGTTTTTGTATAGCCATCGTGCTATACAAAGCCATTCTAATACTGCCCATTTTACTTTCAAACACTTTCCTAAGGACAGAGTTTGCCTTTTTCATGAGTGCCCAATGAAAACGGGGAGAATCACGGAAAGGTTGATGGCAGGAAAAAAACCATGGTGAAATTAACTAGATAATATAATCCAAATATTCAAATTATTATTCCACAAAACTTTTTAAATACAGCGATTTCAGCACATCGCACTAGGATATTATTTCAGCGGACTATTCCATTAGTCCCATTTCACGAAGACTCCACAACGTCCACATTGTGGGGTCTTCATGAAATGGGACTAATGGATTGATCAGAGCACTTTCCTATACGAGCGCTTCTTTTGCACTCAGCGCTTTATCGTTGGAATTCGTTTCTACGAAATCTTGTGCTTCGTTGCGCTTTGTCATGAAAAGTTATCGGATGCTTCACCCAGTTGAAATAACATGCGAGTGCAATGTGTTGAAATGGCTGCATCCAAAAGTTTTGTGGAATAATAATTTGAACATTTGGATTGTATTATTTTTTTCCATGAGTGCAGCACAGGAAATCAACATTTTCAGCTTCTGAGCGACCCACTGTGACTCCAAGGTCTTTTTCCTTCTCTGTCTCAGCAAGTTCAGACCCCATCAGCATATGTTTAAAGTTAGTCTTTTTAAGAAGATGAAGGTATTGGATTTATATCCCGCCCTCCACTCCGAAGAGTCTCAGAGCGGCTCGCAATCTCCTTTCCCTTCCTCCCCCACAACAGACACCCTGTGAGGTAGATGAAGATATTGGATTTATATCCCGCCCTCCATTCCGAAGAGTCTCAGAGCGGCTCGCAATCTCCTTTCCCTTCCTCCCCCACAACAGACACCCTGTGAGGTAGATGAAGATATTGGATTTATATCCCGCCCTCCACTCCGAAGAGTCTCAGAGCGGCTCGCAATCTCCTTTACCTTCCCCCCCCACAACAGACACCCTGTGAGGTAGATGAAGATATTGGATTTATATCCCGCCCTCCATTCCGAAGAGTCTCAGAGCGGCTCACAATCTCCTTTACCTTCCCCCCCCACAACAGACACCCTGTGAGGTAGATGAAGATATTGGATTTATATCCCGCCCTCCACTCCGAAGAGTCTCAGAGCGGCTCACAATCTCCTTTCCCTTCCTCCCCCACAACAGACACCCTGTGAGGTAGATGAAGATATTGGATTTATATCCCGCCTTCCACTCCGAAGAGTCTCAGAGCGGCTCACAATCTCCTTTACCTTCTTCCCCCACAACAGACACCCTGTGAGGTAGATGAAGATATTGGATTTATATCCCACCCTCCACTCCGAAGAGTCTCAGAACGGCTCACAATCTCCTTTACCTTCTTCCCCCACAACAGACACCCTGTGAGGTAGATGAAGATATTGGATTTATATCCCGCCTTCCACTCCGAAGAGTCTCAGAGCGGCTCACAATCTCCTTTACCTTCTTCCCCCACAACAGACACCCTGTGAGGTAGATGAAGATATTGGATTTATATCCCACCCTCCACTCCAAAGAGTCTCAGAGCGGCTCACAATCTCCTTTCCCTTCCTCCCCCACAACAGACACCCTGTGAGGTAGATGAAGATATTGGATTTATATCCCGCCTTCCACTCCGAAGAGTCTCAGAGCGGCTCACAATCTCCTTTACCTTCTTCCCCCACAACAGACACCCTGTGAGGTAGATGAAGATATTGGATTTATATCCCACCCTCCACTCCGAAGAGTCTCAGAACGGCTCACAATCTCCTTTCCCTTCCTCCCCCACAACAGACACCCTGTGAGGTGGGTGGGACTGGAGAGGGCTCTCACAGCAGCTGCCCTTTCAAGGACAACCTCTGCCAGAGCTATGGCTGACCCAAGGCCATGCTAGCAGGTGCAAGTGGAGGAGTGGGGAATCAAACCCGGTTCTCCCAGATAAGAGTCCGCACACTTAACCACCACACCAAACTGGCTCTTCCAGTATACATCACTTCAAGCTTACTCACGTGGATCTTCGTTTGTCCTGCAGATGACCGTTCGCCTGATTTGGAGAGATTTCCATGGAGCGCTTCAGCACCAGCCTTGGTTTCAACCATCCAGAATAATTTTGTTCCACTGGTGAACTTAGCTATCACGCTTGCTCACCCCCCCCCCCATTTCCCATTAAGGAATGAAGAAATTAAATAGTACCAGCCCCCAATACTGATGCTTGTGGGACCTCAATAGTGATGTTTGTGAGAGCCAGTTTGGTGTAGTGGTGAAGTGTGTGGACTCTTATCTGGGAGAACCAGGTTTGATTCCCCACTCCTCCACCTGCAGCTGCTGGAATGGCCTTGGGTCAGCCAGAGCTCTCTTATCTGGGAGAACCGGGTTGGATTCCCCACTCCTCCACTTGCAGCTGCTGGAATGGCCTTGGGTCAGCCAGAGCTCTCTTATCTGGGAGAACCGGGTTTGATTCCCCACTCCTCCACTTGCAGCTGCTGGAATGGCCTTGGGTCAGCCATCGCTCTGGCAGAGGTTGCCCTTAAAAGGGCAGCTGCTGTGAGAGCCCTCTCCAGCCCCACCTGCCTCACAGGGTATCTGTTGTGGGGGAGGAAGGTAATGGAGATTGTGAGCCGCTTCGAGAGAGCCAGTTTGGTGTTTTGGTTAAGTGTGCAGACTCTTATCTGGGAGAACCAGGTTTGATTCCCAACTCCTCCACCTGCAGCTGCTGGAATGGCCTTGGGTCAGCCATAGCTCTCGCAAGAGTTGTCCTTGAAAGGGCAGCTTCTAGGAGAGCTCTCTCAGCCCCCCCCCCCCACCTCACAGGGTGTCTGGTGGGAGAAGAAGATAAAGGAGATTGTAAGCCATTCTGTGTCTCTTATTCAGAGAGAAGGGCGGGGTATAAATCTGTAATTCTTCTCACTGCTCACTTTCCTCTGTTATAAGAACGGTTCATTTATTTCTGCTCCTTGCTCCCTGTCATTCAACCAGTTTCTCGTCCATAAGCAAACTTGTCCTTTTATTCCATGACTGCCAAATTTACTCAGGAGTCCGTGATGATGTACTTTGTATAAAGCTTTTTGAAGTCTAAGTATATCATGTCTACCTGATCAGCCTTATCGACATGCTTGTTGACCTGCTCAAAGAACTCCCAACAGGACGGTGAGGCAGGCCTTCCTTTTGCAGAAGCCATGCTGATTTTCTCTCAATGGGCTTTTCCCTCAAAGCGTTCAACGATCCTCTCCCTTCCGCTGATTTACCAGGAACAGATGTTTAGGCTTACCGACCTGCAATTCCTTGGATCTCCTTTTTAAAAATGTGTGGCGTTTGCTACTTATCAGTCATTCGACATGGGCTGATTCTGGCAACAAATTC
>NC_083228.1:140501660-140566580 GCF_032191835.1 Heteronotia binoei | reverse complement strand
AAAAAATTCCTGGGGATGTAAGCGTGGGGAGAGTAGGATTTGGAGAGGGGTGGGATGCCTGTCGTCCAGAGATCTGGGAGATCTCCACTGCCCACTTGGGAGTTGGCAACTATACTGTGCACGCATTTGTTGACTTCGCTCATCCCCCAACCTTGCCGTTCTCCCCCAAAGTGGGGCCACTGAGTGAATTGGGGTGTGGAACCAGGAGGACTATGGGTCTGATCCAGCATGGCTGGCAGTCTGTAAGCAGCAGATGGACTAACATTTGTCAGGGATGCTCTAGGTTCATCCTGCATTGAGCAGGGGGGTTGGACTAGACGGCCTCTATGGCCCCTTCCGACTCTGGGATTCTAGGCTTCTAAGCAAGGCATACCAGCTGCAGTCAGAAGGGGGAAAGTGCTAAATTAGATCATTCGTGCTCTATCAAGCTGAAAACCAGACTAAGGAAACCATTTGGCTCCAACTCTTTCCCCACGTGTCTCCTCCTCCTTTTCCGTTCAGCTGAAACGCTAAAGAGGAGGGCATTTTGATCAAGGGATTAGAACCACAGCTGGGGTGGTGTGGTAGTTAAGAGTGCCGGAGTAGGATCTGGGAGAACGTGGCTGTCAGCAAGGCACAGAACGAGTGCGCCACTATCGCACATTACATTTTTTTTATATCCTGTCATTTGGCTAGAAAAGAGGGCTAACAAATTGAAACTTAATCCGGACAAAATAAAGGTGCTCCCGGTTGGGGGAGAGTCGGATCCGGGAAATGGGCTTATCCCCTGTTCTCAGTGGGCTGCACTCTCTTAAAAGATTTGTAGCTTGGAAGCTGTAGTGAGAGCTATGATATCATTTGGGTTGGGTTTTCCTTTCTTCCTGCTGTCATCATTAGCAGGATGGAGCTCTGGGATCTGAGGGAAGGAAGAAAGGAAGGAAGGAAGGAAGGAAGGAAGGAAGGAAGGAAGGAAGGAAGGAAGGAAGGAAGGAAGGAAGGAAGGGAGGAAGGGAAGGGAGGGAGGGAGGGAAGGAAGGAAGGAAGGAAGGAAGGAAGGAAGGAAGGAAGGAAGGAAGGAAGGAAGGAAGGAAGGGAGGGAGGGAGGGAGGGAGGGAGGGGAGGGAGGGAGGGAAGGGAGGGAAGGAAGGAAGGAAGGAAGGAAGGAAGGAAGGAAGGAAGGAAGGAAGGAAGGAAGGAGGGAGGGAGGGAGGGAGGGAAGGAAGGAAGGAAGGAAGGAAGGAAGGAAGGAAGGAAGGAAGGAAGGAAGGAAGGAAGGAAGGAAGGAAGGAAGGAAGGAAGGAAGGAAGGAAGGAAGGAAGGAAGGAAGGAAGGAAGGAAGACCGACCACAATGCAGAAACAGATTGCTCCTCTACAAACCAGCAATGCAGTGCCAGAGTCCTTCTGCATTCAAGAGAGGGAAGAACAGCTAAGGTGAACTTGGAATGGAGGGAGGGATGGTACGTGGACTCCGCTTTACTCTGGGACAGAGCGGCACATTTAATCTGAGCCAGAACTCTGACAAACGAAGGCCATCTCAGTCCAACAGCTCTGCTGCAAGGTGAGCAAACGCAAGAGCCAATGGAGCTGTGTGCCTTTTAAGAGGGTGGGGGTGGGAGGGGGGACTTGGGAAGGTGAAGCATCTTGCGAAAGGGGCGCCGGCCGCAATCCTGCACAGCTGTCCAAGGAGCCCCGTGTCCTGGTCAGCCTCAGAAACTAAGGGAAGGGCTTTTTTTTATTGAGCAGGAATGCAGTTCCGGCTGGCTTGGTGTCGGGGTGTGTGGCCTGAGATGCAGATGAGCTCCTACTCTTTTTCTTTAAGAAGCCCTGTGCAAAACAACGGTGATGCCAGGGGTGTGTGGCCTAATATGCAGATGAGTTCCTGCTGGGCTTTTTCCACCCCCAAAAAAGCCCTGATTAGCGGCGCCAATCCACAGGAGCTGATCCTCCCAGTAGATTTGGGGCCACTGAATTGGCGTGGGGGCTGCTCCGACCCATTTAAAATCAGAGCCATGGTAGGGCTGCCACCCTCCAGGTGGTGATATAAACAACCACTGCTTATAGTGGCCAAATTACTGTGTTATAATGGTTCCTATATACAAATAAACCAAAAAGAAATACAAAATCCATGAATATTCTTCCAAACAAGGAGTCCCGATGTACAAGCAGTTGACTTAAAGGGTCCTGCATCGAGTGTAATGCCGGTTTAAAGTTTTTTGGAGAATTTATATTCCCATATAGTCGTAAAGCTGCAGTCCTGCAGTCGGAGCCCTCTGCTCACGACCTGAGTTCAATCTCGGCAGAAGCTGGGTTCAGGTAGCCGGCTCCAGGTTGACTCAGCCTTCCATCCTTCCGACTCTGGGGTGACGTTGCTTTCATGTTTTCACAGCAGACTTTTGAGGGAGTGGTTTGCCATTGCTTTCCCCAGTCATCTATGCTTCCCCCCCCAGCAAGCTGCGTCGTCATTTTACCGACCTCGGAAGGATGGAAGGCTGAGTCAACCTGGAGCCGGCTACCTGAAACCAGCTTCCACTGGGGATCGAACTCAGGTCGTGAGCAGAGCTTAGGACTGCAGGACTGCAGCTTTAACACTCTGCGCCACGGGACTCTTAAAGGTCAAGGTAGTCCCCTGTGCTAGCACCAGTCGTTTCTGACTCAGGTGACGTTGCTTTCACAACGTTTTCACGGCAGACTTTTTACGGGGTGGTTTGCCCTTGCCTTCCCCAGCAAGCTGGGGACTCATTTGATCTACCTCGGAAGGATGGAAGGCTGAGTCAACCTGGAGCCAGCTACCTGAACCCAACTTCTGCCGGGTTCGAACTCAGGTCATGAGCAGAGGGCTCCGACCGCGGTACTGCAGCTTTACCACTCTGCGCCACGGGGCTTCATTTTTTGTTGTTGTTCAGTCGCACAGTCGAGTCCGACTCTTTGCGACCCCACAGACAAAGTCACGCCAGGCCCTCCTGTCTTCCACCATCCTCCGAAGTCTGCTCAAATTCGTGTTTGTTACATCAGTAATGCTGTCCAGACATCTCATCTTTTGCCGTCCCCTTGTTCTTTTGCCTTCTGTCCTTCCAAGCATCAGGGTCTTCTCCAGCGAGTGCTCCCTTCTCATTGGGTGCTTAAAGGATCTGAGCTTCAGCATCTGACCATCCAGGGAACAGTGGGGGTTGATTTCCATTAGGACTGACTGATTGGATCTTCTTGCAGGCCAAGGGACTCTCGAGAGTCTTCTCCAGGGAGTGCTCCCTTCTCATTTGGTGGCCAAAGTATTTAGGAAGGGCAATTTAACAGGCTTGCGCTTGAGCGGGCAGGACAACCCCGGGGGTGGCAGGCAGTGGATTCACCCAGTTTGGGCTTCTCTGACATTGTTCCAAAGAGAGATCCAGGTAGGCAGCTGCGATGGTCTGCCCACGCTGGACTAGAGTGACCACCAGCCTGATCCAGCAGGGCTCTTCTCATATTCTTGTGCTCTTATGCTATAGCCCAAGGGTAGCCAAACTGTGGCTCGGCAGCTACATGTGGCTCTTGCACAAGAAGAAGAAGACTGCAGATTTATATTCCGCCCTTCTCCCTGAATCAGAGACTCAGAGCGGCTCACAATCTCCTCTATCTTCTCCCCCCACAACAGACACCCTGTGAGGTAGGGGCAGATTTATATCTTGCCCTTCTCCCCGAATCAGAGACTCAGAGTGGCTCACAATCTTCTATATCTTCCTCCCCCCACAACAGACACCCTGTGAGGTGGGGGCAGATTTATACCCCGCCCTTCTCCCTGAATCAGAGACTCAGAGCGGCTCACAATCTCTTCTGTCTTCTCCCCCCACAACAGACACCCTGTGAGGTGGGGGCAGATTTATACCCCGCCCTTCTCCCTGAATCAGAGATTCAGAGCAGCTCACAATCTCCTTTATCTTCTCTACCTACAACAAAAACCCTGTGAGGTGGGGGCGGATTTATACCCCGCCCTTCTCCCTGAATCAGAGACTCAGAGCGGCTCACAATCTCCTTTATCTTCTCCCCCCACAACAGACACCCTGTGAGGTGGGTGGGGCTGAGAGGGCTCTAGAAGAAGAAGAATTGCAGATTTATATCCCGCACTTCTCTCTGAATCAGAGACTCAGAGCGGCTTACAATCTCCTACATCTTCTCCCCCACAACAGATACCCTGTGAGGTGGGTGGGGCTCAGAGGGCTCCAGAAGAAGAAGACTGCAGATTTATACCCTGCCCTTCTCTCTGAATCAGAGTATCAGAGCTGCTCACAATCTCCTATATCTTCTCCCCCCACAACAGACACCCTGTGAGGTGGGTGCTGATTTATACCCCGCCCTTCTCCCTGAATCAGAGACTCAGAGCGGCTCACAATCTCCTCTGTCTTCTCCCCCCACAACAGACACCCTGTGAGGTGGGGTCAGATTTATACCCCGCCCTTCTCCCTGAATCAGAGACTCAGAGCGGCTCACAATCTCCTCTGTCTTCTCCCCCCACAACAGACACCCTGTGAGGTGGGTGCTGATTTATACCCCGCCCTTCTCCCTGAATCAGAGACTCAGAGCGGCTCACAATCTCCTCTGTCTTCTCCCCCCACAACAGACACCCTGTGAGGTGGGGTCAGATTTATACCCCGCCCTTCTCCCTGAATCAGAGACTCAGAGCGGCTCACAATCTCCTCTGTCTTCTCCCCCCACAACAGACATCCTGTGAAGTGGGCGAGGCTGAGAGGGCTCTAGAAGAAGACTGCAGATTGATACCCCACCCTTCTCTCTGAATCAGGGACTCAGCGGCGGGTGGAGGTGGGTGGGGCTGAGAGGGCTCTCCCAGAAGCTGCCCTTTTAAGGACAAGTCCTGCAATAGCTATGGCTATTGGTGCCTCTACCTCAGAAAAACAGTCCCCCTCCGAGCCCCATGTACCCATGGATCAATTCTCCATTATACTCTATGGGACTTGTTCTCCATAGGGAATAATGGAGTGCCCAGCAGACGTTTCCCTCCCTCTCCCCGGTTTCTGATGACCCTTAAGTGGGGGGAGGGCCTCCAGATCGGGGGATCCCCTGCCCCCACCTGGGGAATGGCAACCCCAGTTTGGTGTAGTGGTTAAGTGTGCAGACTCTTATCTGGGAGAACCGGGTTTGATTCCCCACTCCTCCACTTGCAGCTGCTGGAATGGCCTTGGGTCAGCCAGAGCTCTCGCAGGAGTTGTCCTTGAAAGGGCAGCTGCTGAGCTAGCAATGCTTTGAGAGCCAGTTTGGTGTAGTGGTGAAGTGTGCAGACTCTTATCTGGGAGAACCAGGTTTGATTCCCCACTCCTCCACTTGCACCCGCTAGCATGGCCTTGGGTCAGCCATCGCTCTCGCAGAGGTTGTCCTCGAAAGGGCAGCTTCTGGGAGAGCTCTCTCAGCCCGACCCCCCTCATAGGGTTTCTGTGGAGGGGTGGGGAGAAGGTAAAGGAGCTTGTAAACGGCTCTGAGACGCTGAGATCCAAAGTATAGGGCGGGATATAAATCCAATATCATCTTCTTCTTCTTCAAGTACGTCAATACAAAAAATTACTCTGATACACTATTCTAAAAGAGAAATGCATTGGAACGCTGTGGGTGTATAGCTATACTCAGCGAGAGTGGGCTTGGCATACGGAATGAGCTTGGTTGTTTATCTCAACCCTATTTCGCCATTCGATTCTAACTTTGCACCACTTCACACACTTCACCCGCCAGCTTCACGTATTTCAGCCCACTGTACCCCGTCCCCTCGTCTGAAGGAGTGTGCGCGCACACGAAAGCTTCCATTCGGAATAAAACTTGGTTGGTCTTAAAGGTCCCACTTGACTCCGACTTTGTTCCACAGAACAGAAGGTCCAAGTTGTCCAGGTTAGGGATCCAGCCTGCAGGCCTGACTGAAGAGGCACTCTGCGTCAAGGGCTGCAACGGGCAGTGCAGTACGGCAACCTTCTGGTTCCAAATTCAGAGCGTTTGGGAAACCACCCTGGTTGCAAGCAGTGCCGGTTTCCAGCCGCCGTTTCCAACACGCCAGACGAGACCCAAGCGTTGCGCTCCGTCCAGTGTTGTTCCCGAGAGGGGTATATATGCTCAGCTACCCCCGGGGAAGTTCAAAAAGAGGGCACGGCGGAGACAGTTGTCCTCTTCGTCCCCCCTTCCTCCCCCAGAAGCTGTTATTTCGGCAGCTCACCCAGTGACCCAGGCTTAGCAGCAGCTGCTCCAGGCTGAATCTCCAGGGGGGATATTTAGACAGCGGCATCGTAGCAACCGGCTCAGGAGGAACGTGACTCTCCGCGGATGCCAGCCGATGGGGAGGCAGTTTCTATAGGAACCGACGGCAGAGTGCAGGAGGCTTCCAGGGTCTCCACGGAGGAGGAAGACGTCACCCCAGAGCAGCCACGCAAACCACCACGATTCCAAGATTAAGCGTCAAAAAGCACTCTGGGTGCCACACGCTCTCTTCCCCACTGATCTCAAGGGGGCCTTTTGAGAATACTGTGACATTTAGTTTAGTTTATTTACAATTTATATCCCACCCTTCCCACCAAGGTGGCTCAGGGCGGCTCACAGCACATAAAATCTAACATAAAAATATTAAGTTTAAACATTTTAAAACATAGCAGAAATCTAATAGAACTACACTCATTTTCCTATGCCGGTTAGTTATAAGCCAGCCGGAAGAGGGTTGTCTTACAGGCCCTGCGGAACTGAGCAAGGTCCCGCAGGGCCCTCATCTCTTCCGGCAGCTGGTTCCACCAGGAAGGGGCCATTACAGAGAAAGCCCTCTCCCTGGTAGATTTCAGGCGGGGGTGGGGGGGACTTGCAGACTCAGGGCCGGATTAACCATTAGGCAAAGTAGCGTGCATGCATACGAAAGCTTCCATTCTGAATAAAACTTGGTCGGCCTTAAAGGTCCAACTTCGACTCCGACTTCGTTCCACAGAACAGAAGGTTCAAGTTGTCCAGATCGGGGATCTAGCCTGCAGGCCTGATCGAAGAGGCACTCTGCGTCAAGGGCTGCAACGGGCAGTGCAGTGGTCTGGCAACCCTATGGGCTCCCGTGCCTTTAGGGGCCCCGGGCTGGCTCCCCCCTTCCCGGTTTTTCCCCCCTGCTTGCAGCCTTTCCAGCCTCCATGCACAGCCAGCAACTGAGCTGCTTTTTGCCCGACTTGCCTGGTGTGGCTGCTGCCGGTGTCGTTGCCAAGTTTGCCTCTCCCCTGCAGCTTTGTCGAAGGGGCTTTTGGGGAAGTGCCTGCAGGCTGCAGTGGGGGCCACAGGCAGTGGGGCGGGCACTCAGACTCTAAGATGTTTAGCAAGGGGCCACCCAAGATTTCAACCGCCTAGGGGCCTCCGCAGGGTTTAATCTGGCACTGGCCACGCGCTAGGGTTGCCAATCCCCAGGTGGGGGCAGAGGATCCCCTGGTTTGGAGGCCCTCCCCCCGCTTCAGGGTCGTCAGAAAGCGGGGGGAGGGGAGGGAAATGTCTGCTGGGAACTCTGTTATTCCCTATGGAGATTTATTCCCATAGAAAATCATGGAGAATTGATCTGTGGGTATCTGGGGCTCTGGGGGGGCTGTATTTTGGGGTATAGGCACCAAATTTTCAGTATAGCATCTAGTGCCTCTCCCCAAAATACCCTCCAAGTTTCAAAAAGATTGGACCAGGGGGTCTAATTCTATGAGCCCCAAAAGAAGGTGCCCCTATCCTTCATTATTTCCTATGGAAGGAAGGCATTGAAAAGGTGTGCCGTTCCTTTAAATGTGAGGGCCAGAACTCCCTTTGGAGTTCAATGATCCTTGTCACAGCCTTGATCTTGGCTCCACCCCTAATGTCTCCTGGCTCCACCCCCAAAGTCCCCTGGCTTCACCCCCAAAGTCCCCAGATATTTCTTGAATTGGACTTAGCAACCCTACCACGCACTCTCTTCCCCACTGATCTCAAGGGGGTCTTTTGAGACAACTGTGACATATGGGGAGAGTGGGGGACTTGCACAGACTGGACCCTCGCCTTCACGACCCCCACTTAGTTTGAGAAGCGACTACCGGAAGAGAACTTCTAGCGGGGGGGTTGTTTTGTAGACGAAACCAGTGGCAGCCGGTGTTCCCTCTGAGCTGAGTTCACGTGAGCTGGCGCGCAGATTTTTAGCCTGCAGCTCACACGGTTTTGTCTTCGCTCAGGAGAAGCGGCCCAGGAGCGCACCGATTTATGCAGGAGCTCACAGCTTTCGTGCCAGCAGCTCGTGGCTTTCGCGTCGGTAGCTCACAAAGTAGAAATGTTGCTCACGAGACTCTGCAACTTAGAGGGGACATTGGTGGGGGAGCTCATTAGTATAACTCATTAGCGTATGCTGCCCCGCCCCCGCCCCCCGTCAAAAGCAACCCGGCGCATGAAAGGAGAGCCCCGGGCGAGGCCTGCTTGGGCTGGCTAGAGATCCAGCTAGCTCAAGCAGGCCTCGCTCACCTGGAGATCTTCTTGCCCCCCTCAGTCAAAAGGCCAGCAAGCCACCCACCAACCCAAATCACGTAAGAAGTGGAGAAAGGGTGGCGTGGACTTCTCCAGGGGTTAATGAGGGCTGCTGGGGGTGTGGCAAAGCCCCTGGTGGCTGGCTGGCTGGCTGCTCTCCTAATCCAGGGATTGTTATGCAGCTGCACCTACTATTCGGTGACAAGGTGGGGGGGGGCATCAGAAAGGTTCAGGAGCTGTGCTCCTGTGAGCTCCTGCTGAATTCAAGGCCTCAGCACAAGCGTAAAAAGTTCTTGGTGAGTTCAAAAGCCCCTACCCATTCAGAAGCTGCCTGCTGGGTCTCTGTATGAGTTGCTGGCAGCCTTCCCAGGAGAAGTTCGGCTCCGTCGCTAAGCGTCTGTTTCAACTGGAACTGTCATTTGAATGGAGAGGCACAGCAAAGCAATGTGGCCTCGCTGGAGGTTCCCTGTTTTATCTCTGCATGAGTCACTGTTCTGGGATTGCCTCATTCCTATAAGGAAGCAGGTTAACTTGTGCAGGAAACTGGGGGATATGCTCTTCTGAAAGTGGGCTGCTTTTATTACACTGTTTTGGGGTAAGAGGGGATGTGTACTTTCTGTTTTCATATTTTAAAAATACCGAGCAGATGTGAATGAAATGAGGGGGAAGAAGGGAGGGCGGCAAGACTGTGAGATTTGAGAGACAAAGACAAGTCGCTCCAGTCGTTAAATCTCCTCCCTTGTTGGGGGCTCTCTCCTTCAGACAGAAGACAGAGGCTTACGTATTACTTGCCTCTGCAGTTTAGCAAAATATGTTGGATTGGGAGACCTAATTTGTGAGGTCGGCCGGGGTGAGAATTTGTGATGGGCTCAAAGTCACCCAGTAAGCTTCTGTGGAAGAAATGGGGATTCTAATTTGGCTTCCCCAGGATCTTTAGAATCTATTGCTCATCAATTATATTAGGTGAGCCCGTGGTGCAGAGTGGAAAAGCTGCAGTACTGCAGTCCGAGCTCTCTGCTGACGACCTGAGTTCAATCCCCGGCGGAAGCTGGGTTTTCAGGTCGCCGGCTCACGGTTGACTCAGCCTTCCATCCTTCCGAAGTCGGTCAAAGGAGTCCCCAGCTTGCTGGGTGGGGGAAAGTGGAGATGACTGGGGAAGGCAATGGCAAACCACCCCGTAAAAAAGTCTGCCGTCTCCCCAGAGTTGGAAACTACTGGTGCTTGCACAGGGGACTACCCTTTACCTTTTTAAGTTTTAGTATTTGGGCAGAGGGAGAAAAACCTCTCTATATATATTTTATTTAACCACATGCCACATGAGACGCTTTCACACATTTTGTGTGGCTCTTGAAGCTCCCACCATTGGTCAGCTTGGAAAAGGCATTTCTCTCGTTAAATCGCTTCTCCAAGCTAAGCCAAGCTGGCAGCTTGGAGAATGTATTTAAAGTTGCTTTCTTTCCCATCCTCCCTCCCCCAAGTGTTTGCCTTCCTTGTGGCTCTCAAACGTCCGACCTTCATGTCTTGTGGCTCTCAGACATCTGACATTTATTCTACGTGGCTCTTACATTAAGCAAGTTTGGCCACCCCTGCTATACACCTCTATCGTGTCCTCCTCTTCTAAAACGGAAAGTGACTCTTCTGCTTTTCCTCACAGGAAACCAAACCCTCCACCCTCTTGGTTGTCCTCTTCTGTGCTTCTTCCAGCTCTGCAATGTCTTTTGAGATGTGGCAATCGGAACTGTACACGAGACCACACCGTCATAAGAACATAAGAGAAGCCATGTTGGATCAGGCCAATGGCCCATCCAGTCCAACACTCTGTCACACAGGGGCCAAAAAAATTATATATACACACACACACACACACACTGTGGCTAATAGCTACTGATGGACCTCTGCTCCATATTTTTATCTAACCCCCTCTTGAAGCTAGCTATGCTTGTAGCCGCCGCCACCTCCTGTGGCAGTGAATTCCACGTTAATCACCCTTTGGGTGAAGAAGTGCTTCCTTTTATCCGTTTTAACCCGACTGCTCAGCAATTTCATCAAATGCCCACGAGTTCTTGTATTGTGGGAAATGGAGAAAAGTACTTCTTTCTCTACTTTCTCCATCCCATGCATTATCTTGTAAACCTCTATCATGTCACCCCGCAGTCGACGTTTCTCCAAGCTAAAGAGCCCCAAGCGTTTTAAGCTTTCTTCATAGGGAAAGTGTTCCAAACCTTTAATCATTCTAGTTGCCTTTTTCTGCACTTTTTCCAATGCTATAATATCCTTTTTGAGGTGCGGTGACCAGAATTGCACAGTATTCCAAATGAGACCGAATCATCGATTTATCCAGGGGCATTATGATACTGGCTGATTTGTTTTCAATTCCCTTCCTAATAATTCCCAGCATGGCGTTGGCCTTTTTTATTGCAATCGCACATTGTCTTGACATTTTCATTGAGTTATCTACCACGACCCCAAGATCTCTCTCTTGGTCAGCCTCTGCCAGTTCACACCCCATCAACTTGTATTTGTAGCTGGGATTCTTGGCCCCAATGTGCATTACTTTGCACTTGGCCACAATGAACCTCATCTGCCACGTTGACGCCCACTCACCCAGCCTCAACAAATCGCTTTGGAGTGCTTCACAATCCTCTCTGGTTCTCACCACTCTGAACAATTTAGTGTCATCTGCAAACTTGGCCACTTCACTGCTTACTCCAACTCCAAATCATTAATTAACAAGTTAAAGAGCATGGGACCCAGTACTGATCCCTGCGGCACCCCACTGCTTACCATCCTCCACTGCGAAGACTGCCCATTTACACTCACTCTCTAATTAGCCAGTTTTTGTATAGCCATTGTGCTATACAAAGCCATTCTAATACTGCCCATTTTACTTTCAAACACTTTCCTAAGGACAGAGTTTGCCTTTTTTCATGAGTGCCCAATGAAAACGGGGAGAATCACAGAAAGGTTGATGGCAGGAAAAAAACCATGGTGAAATTAACTAGATAATATAATCCAAATATTCAAACTATTATTCCACAAAACTTTTTAAATACAGCGATTTCAGCACATCGCACTAGGATATTATTTCAGCGGACTATTCCATTAGTCCCATTTCACGAAGACTCCACAACGTCTACCTCGTCCACATTGTGGGGTCTTCATGAAATGGGACTAATGGATTGATCAGAGCACTTTACTATACGAGCGCTTCTTTTGCACTCAGCGCTTCATCGTTGGAATTCATTTCTACGAAATATCGTGTAAGTGCTTCGTTGGGCTTTGTCATGAAAAGTTATCGGATGCTTCACCCAGTTGAAATAACATGCGAGTGCAATGTATTGAAATGGCTGCATCCAAAAGTTTTGTGGAATAATAATTTGAACATTTGGATTGTATTATTTTTTTTCATGAGTGCAGCACAGGAAATCAACATTTTCAGCTTCTGAGCGACCCACTGTGACTCCAAGGTCTCTTTCCTTCTCCGTCTCAGCAAGTTCATATGTTTAAAGTTAGTCTTTTTAAGAAGATGAAGGTATTGGATTTATATCCCGCCCTCCACTCCGAAGAGTCTCAGAGCGGCTCGCAATCTCCTTTCCCTTCCTCCCCCCCCACAACAGACACCCTGTGAGATAGATGAAGATATTGGATTTATATCCTGCCCTCCATTCCAAAGAGTCTCAGAGCGGCTCACAATCTCCTTTCCCTTCCACACCCACAACAGACACCCTGTGAGGGAGATGAAGATATTGGATTTATATCCCGCCCTCCACTCCGAAGAGTCTCAGAGCGGCTCACAATCTCCTTTCCCTCCCTCCCCCACAACAGACACCCTGTGAGGTAGATGAAGATATTGGATTTATATCCCGCCCTCCACTCCGAAGAGTCTCAGAGCGGCTCACAATCTCCTTTCCCTTCCTCCCCCACAACAGACACCCTGTGAGGTAGATGAAGATGTTGGATTTATATCCCGCCCTCCACTCCGAAGAGTCTCAGAGCGGCTCACAATCTCCTTTCCCTTCCTCCCCCACAACAGACACCCTGTGAGGTAGATGAAGATGTTGGATTTATATCCCGCCCTCCACTCCGAAGAGTCTCAGAGCGGCTCACAATCTCCTTTCCCTTCCTCCCCCACAACAGACACCCTGTGAGGTAGATGAAGATGTTGGATTTATATCCCGCCCTCCACTCCGAAGAGTCTCAGAGCGGCTCACAATCTCCTTTCCCTTCCTCCCCCACAACAGACACCCTGTGAGGTAGATGAAGATGTTGGATTTATATCCCGCCCTCCACTCCGAAGAGTCTCAGAGCGGCTCACAATCTCCTTTCCCTTCCTCCCCCGCAACAGACACCCTGTGAGGTAGATGAAGATGTTGGATTTATATCCCGCCCTCCACTCCGAAGAGTCTCAGAGCGGCTCACAATCTCCTTTCCCTTCCTCCCCCACAACAGACACCCTGTGAGGTGGGTGGGGCTGGAGAGGGCTCTCACAGCAGCTGCCCTTTCAAGGACAACCTCTGCCAGAGCTCTGGCTGACCCAAGGCCATTCCAGCAGGTGCAAGTGGAGGAGTGGGGAATCAAACCCGGTTCTCCCAGATAAGAGTCCGCACACTTCACCACTACACCAAACTGGCTCTTCCAGTATACATCACTTCAAGCTTACTCACGTGGATCTTCGTTTGTCCTGCGGATGACCGTTCGCCTGATTTGGAGAGATTTCCATGGAGCGCTTCAGCACCAGCCTTGGTTTCAACCATCCTGAATAATTTTGTTCCACTGGTGAACTTAGCTATCACGCTTGCTCACCCCCCCCCCCCCCCATTTCCCGTTAAGGAATGAAGAAATTAAATAGTACCAGCCCCCAATACTGATGCTTGTGGGACCTCAATAGTGATGTTTGTGAGAGCCAGTTTGGTGTAGTGGTGAAGTGTGTGGACTCTTATCTGGGAGAACCAGGTTTGATTCCCCACTCCTCCACCTGCAGCTGCTGGAATGGCCTTGGGTCAGCCATCGCTCTGGCAGAGGTTGCCCTTAAAAGGGCAGCTGCTGTGAGAGCCCTCTCCAGCCCCACCTGCCTCACAGGGTGTCTGTTGCGGGGGAGGAAGGTAATGGAGATTGTGAGCCGCTTCGAGAGAGCCAGTTTGGTGTATTGGTTAAGTGTGCAGACTCTTATCTGGGAGAACCAGGTTCGATTCCCAACTCCTCCACCTGCAGCTGCTGGAATGGCCTTGGGTCAGCCATAGCTCTCGCAAGAGTTGTCCTTGAAAGGGCAGCTTCTAGGAGAGCTCTCTCAGCCCCCCCCCACCTCACAGGGTGTCTGGTGGGAGAAGAAGATAAAGGAGATTGTAAGCCATTCTGAGTCTCTGATTCAGAGAGAAGGGCGGGGTATAAATCTGTAGTTCTTCTCACTGCTCACTTTCCTCTGTTATAAGAACGGTTCATTTATTTCTGCTCCTCGCTCCCTGTCATTCAACCAGTTTCTCGTCCATAAGCAAACTTGTCCTTTTATTCCATGACTGCCAAATTTACTCAGGAGTCCGTGATGATGTACTTTGTATAAAGCTTTTTGAAGTCTATCATGTCTACCTGATCAGCCTTATCGACATGCTTGTTGACCTGCTCAAAGAACTCCCAACAGGACGGTGAGGCAGGCCTTCCTTTTGCAGAAGCCATGCTGATTTTCTCTCAATGGGCTTTTCCCTCAAAGCGTTCAACGATCCTCTCCCTTCCGCTGATTTACCAGGAACAGATGTTTAGGCTTACCAACCTGTAATTCCTTGAATCTCCTTTTTAAAAATGTGTGGCGTTTGCTACTTATCAGTCATTCAACATGGGCTGATTCTGGCAACAAATTCCATACACTGGTTAATACAATCAACAATTGCACATTCAGGAGCTTTAAGAACCATCAAGGTGCATGCCATCTGGACATGGAGACGCTGTCTTTTTGGTTTGTTTGGTAGTCCGGACCTAGAACATCTTCTTTCGCCACCTCAATCTGACTCAGTTCTACAGACACTCTCCCCCAAAATAGCTGCCCCAGAATAGGTACGTGTCCCACATTTCCCACAATGAAAACAGATGCAAGTAATTCATTGTGCTTCTCCGTCATTTTCCCTTCATTAAGCAATCCTTTTATTCAACAGCCAAATGCCCAACCACCTCCTTAGGTGGTTTCTTGCACTTGATATATATTAAGAAATGCTTATTGTTTGATGTTTTTCACAGTATCTTCCTCAAATTCCTTTTTTTTTTGCTTGCCTCACTGTTAACATTCTCTTGGTTTGCCAGAACCTGTGTCCCTTTCTATTCACCTTGATCAGGGAAAAGTGTTCCTCTTTAAAAGCCCCCCCCCCCACCCCTTGACTTGAGTTCTTAACCACGCAGATATCCTTTTAAAACTCGAGGTACGCATTCTATCTGGGCCTCAGTGTCGTTTTAAAATAGTTTCCTGACGTGGGGGAAGGATGTCACGCTTAGTTCTTCCTTTCAACTTCTATCTGAAGGATCTCATCGTTTTTTCTGAAGTGCCTTCTCCTGAAACAAAAATGCTGCCATTTCAGACTTTGGGGGGGGGGGGGGCAACATTTCCACTGACGTTAATGCTGAACTTAACAGCTTTGTGGTCTAAAACCAGAGCTTCTCCAGAGTCAGTTTGGTGTAGCAGTTAAGTGTATGGACTCTTATCTGGGAGAGCCGGGTTTGATTCCCCCCTCCTCCATTTGCAGCTGCTGGAATGGCCTTGGGTCAGTTTGGTATAGTGGTTAAGTGTGCAGACTCTTATCTGAGAGAACTAGGTTTGATTCCCCCCTCCTCCACTTGCAGCTGCTGGAATGGCTTTGGGTCAGCCATGGCTCTCGTAGGAGTTGTCCTTGAAAGGGCAGCTTCTGAGAGAGCTCTCTCAGCTCCACCCACCTCATAGGGTGTCTGCTGTGGGGGAAGAAGATAAAAGAGTTTGTGAATTGCTCTGAGAGATTCAGAGTAAGAGCAGGATATTAATCTAATATCTTCTTTACTGAAAGCCACTTTGGTGCAGTGGTGAAGTGCGCGGACTCATATCTGGGAGAGCCGGGTTTGATCCCCCACTCCACCACCTGCAGCTGCTGGAACGGCCGTGGGTCAGCCATAGCTCTCGCAGGAGTTGTCCTTGAAAGGGCAGTTTCTGTGAGAGCTCTCTCAGCCCCACCCACCCCACAGGGTGTCTGCTGTGGGAGAAGGCGAGAAAGGAGATTGTGTGACCGCTCTGAGACTGATTCAGAGAGAAGGGCAGGGTATAAATCTGCAGTCTTCTTCTTCTTCCTGTCTGCTTTCCTCCCGGAGTCAGATCGAAAGCTGCTCAACCACACCTTTTCAGTATCAGGCACCAGCAGTGTGGTTCCCTGTGCTGTTCTAGGGAAGCCTGTCTCTTTCTTCTTCTTTTTGTCCAGATTCAGGCTTGTCCCAGAAGGTTCCCCAATGCCCTGCAAATGGAAAAGTGAAAAACAGCCACTGTTTCCCACCCATGACAATACTTCTCCACGCACAGGCACCCGTGGAGAAAGTTCAATGTGAACCGCGGAGGGTTTTACTCATTTAAAAATTCTATTAGCAGCCTTTCTCCCTTGTGGAGAGATGAAGACGGACAGTCATGTTAGTCTGTCTGTAGCAGCAGAAAAGAGCAAGAGTCCAGCAGCATCCAGTATGCATGGGTACATGCAGTGATGCTTTCCCCCCCTTTGTACCATTTTCAGTATGTGCGAAAAGGATCTCGGGGTCTTAGCGGACCATACGCTGAACATGAGTCAGCATTGTGATGCGGCGGCTAAAAAGGCCAATGCAATTTTGGGCTGTCTCAACAGAAGTCTAGTGTCCCAGATCACGTGATGTGATGGTATCACTTTACTCTCCTCTTGTAAGATCTCCCCTGAAGTATTGTGTTCAGTTTGGGGCACTACATTTTAAGAAGGATAGAGACAAGCTGGAACGGGTCCAGAGGAGGCCGACGGAGATGGCGAGGGGTCTGGAGACCAAGTCCTGTGAGGAAAGATTGAAGGAGCTGGGGATGTTTAGCCTAGAGAGGAGACGGCTGAGAGGTGATAGGATCACCATCTTCAAGTACTTGAAGGTCTGTCCTATACAGGATGGGGTGGAATTGTTTTCTGTGACCCCGGAAGGTAGAACATGAACCAATGGGTTGAAATTAAATCAAAAGAGTTTTTGGCTCAACATTACGAAGAACTTCCTGGCAGTTAGAACGGTTCCTCAGTGGAACAGGCTTCTTCGGGAGGTGGCGGGCTCTCCTTCCTTGGAGGTTTTTCAACAGAGGCTAGATGGCAGCAGTGCTGATTCTGTGAATTTAGGGGGAAGTATTTGTGAGTTTCCTGCATTGTGCAGCGGGTTGGACTAGATGACCCCGGAGGTCCCTTCCAACGCTAGGATTCTATAAAAATCACAGTGGCGCTACTACATCTATTCTAGCCAGGAGGATCATATGGTGTTGCCCTCTCTCCAAGGCCACTGAATCCTAGGCAGTTGGTGTTAATACAAGAAAGGTCCAGGTGAGGACAGTAGCCCTCTCCCATTCGGATATCACATGCTATCCGGAACAACGGCCTCCAAAATCAAGCTAGCCTTAACAACCTCGCTCGGGCCTCGCAAAGGGAAGGCCCTCTGGCATCTATGGTGCTTCTCTTCTCTGTGCGGAAACAACTCTGCCTTCCTGCTGTCGTTCTTCGTACCTCTGATGGTTAAAACAATTTTATTGGGTAACATGTGGTAACAAATTATATTTCTCGCATCATTAATAACTTCTTTTATCTATCTATCGAGAGCCAGTTTGGTGTAGTGGTTAAGTGTGCGGACTCTTATCTGGGAGAACCGGGTTTGATTCCCCACTCCTCCACTTGCACCTGCTGGGATGGCCTTGGGTCAGCCAGAGCTCTGGCAGAGGTTGTCCTTGAAAGGGCAGCTGCTGGGAGAGCCCTCTCCAGCCCCACCCACCTCACAGGGTGTCTGTTGTGGGGGGAGAAGATACAGGAGATTGTAAGCCGCTCTGAGTCTCTGATTCAGAGAGAAGGGCGGGGTAAAAATCTGCAATTCTTCTTCTTCTTCTTCTTCTTCTATCCCCTATATTACTTTCTACCCACCCCTCCCCCCGTTACTTGACCCCCGCCGGTGTTATTGATCTAAAGTACTATTGTTTAAAGGTACCCTTAGCTAATATAAACAAAAATTAATATTCTTCTTTTTTCTAAGACTTAATCATTCTCAAAAATTGTCCAATGTCCTTTTATTTTTCACTCTTGTTCTACATATCTTCTGAACTTTTTCCACTCCATCTTAAAAACTTCTAAATCATAGTCTCTTAAAATTCTTGTTAATTTGTCCATTTCACTCCATGCCATAACTTTTACAATCCAATCCCATTTCTCTGGTATTTTTTCTTGCTTCCACAACTGCGCATATAATGTCCTAGCAGCTGAAAGCAAGTACCAAATTATAGTTCTATCTTCTTTTGGAAATTTTTCCATTTGTAATTCCAACAGAAAAGTCTCTGCAACTTTCTTAAATTCATATCCCAAGATCCTAGAAATTTCTTTTTGAATCATCTGCCAATACTTTTTTGCTCTTTCACAAGTCCACCACATATGGTAGAAAGAACCTTCATGTTTTTTACATTTCCAACATCTGTCTGGCATCATATTATTCATCTTTGCCAATTTCTTAGGAGTCATATACCATCTATACATCATTTTAAAACAGTTCTCTTTAATGCTAGGACACGTCGAAAGCTTCATAGAGTTCTTCCACAAATATTCCCAAGTTTCCATCTGTATTTCTTTATTTACATTAATTGCCCACTTAATCATTTGAGATTTCACTACTTCATCTTCCGTAGACCATTTTAAAAGTAATTTATATAATTTTGAAATTAATTTTTCGTTGTCTCCAAGCAGAACTTTTTTCCATTTCTGTTTGCTCTTTTCTTATTTCTTCAGTTTTAATGTCATTCTCCACCAAGCTCTTTATTTGTTGCATTTGAAACCAATCATATTTATTATTCAGCTCTTCAGCAGTTTTCAATTCTATTTTGCCACTATATTTTTAATAGTTGATTATATGACAACCACTTTTCTTCACCCATCTCAGCTGTTATTTTTATCACTTCGGCTGGCACTATCCATAACGGTTTTCTCTCATCTCCATATTTCTTATATTTCATCCATGTATTCAGCAAGCTGTTTCTTATATAATGGTGAGAGAAAAAGCTGTCTATCTTTTTCCCCCCATAATACATATAAGCGTGCCAGCCAAATTTATTTCCATGACCTTCCAACGCTAAGAGTTTTTTGTTTAACAACATTATCCATTCTTTTATCCATACTAAGCAAACTGCTTCATGATATAATCTTAAGTCTGGTAATTGAAATCCGCCTCTCTCTTTTGCATATGTTAAAATTTTCATTTTAATTCTTGGTTTCTTTCCCGCCCACACAAACTCTGAAATTTTTCTTTGCCATCTATTAAATTGTTTACTGTCTTTCACAATCGGAATAGTTTGAAACAAATACATTATTCTTGGTAGAATATTTATTTTAATTGCGGCTATTCTACCCAACAGTGACAAATTAAGTTTATTCCACTTTAACATATCTTCATTTTACGCCCTAGCTTCTCATAATTATTTTTGAACAAATCAATATTCTTCATTGTTATCTCCACACCCAAATATTTTACCTTGGAGGTAACTTCACAGCCCGTTAGTCTCTGCAATTCTTGTTGCATATTTATTTGCATATTTTTACATAGAAGTTTTGATTTTTCTTTATTAATACAAAGTCCCGCCAATTCCCCATATTCTTGTATTTTGGCTAACAACAAAGGTGTGACTTGTATGAGGTTTTCATTTATAAACATTATATCATCTGCAAATGCTCTGTATTTATAAGTAAATCCTTATACTTTTAATCCTTCTATTTCTTTATCTTCTTGAATTTGCATCAGTAATATTTCAAGAGTCATTATAAACAACAGTGGGGAAAGTGGACAACCTTGTCTTGTACCTTTACTAATTATCATGTCTTCTGTAAGATCAGCATTTATACATAGCCTTGTACGTTGCTCAGTATATATTGCTTTTATCATTCTTATAAAACTTTCTCCCAGCTCCATTTTTTCCATTACTGCAAGCATAAAATCCCAATTTAAATTGTCAAACGCTTTCTCTGCATCCGCAAAGAATAATGCTACTTCCTTTTCTGGATGTCTTTTATAATACTCTACAATATTTACAACAGTTCTGATATTGTCTCTTATTTGCCTTTTGGGAAGAAACCCCGCTTGATCTTCCTTTATAAAATTTATCAAATATTGTTTAAACCATTCTGCCAAGATTCTTGTATATATTTTATAGCCATTATTTAATAATGAAATTGGTCTATAATTTTTTACGTTCGTAACATCTCTATCTTCCTTTGGAATCAACAAAATAACAAGCACACAGGAACTGCGTAGGTTTTATGAAGAACATAAAGAATTTGCACCATGATGGATTACAAATTATTATCTTGGAATGTAAATGGACGAAATTCACCACAAAAAAGAAAGGCAACATTTCATTGGATTAAAAAGCAAGATTGTAATATAGTTTGTTTACAAGAAGTGCATATCAATCAAAAGGATTACAAATTTTTATGGAATAAACAACTGGGACTAGAATTTTATTCATTGGCTGAACAGAAGAAAAGGGGAGTGATTTCTTTATATTAAACAAGAATTGTAGCCGAAATTAGTGTTTAAAGATAAAGATGGAAAATTTGTAACGGTAGAAATAATATTAAATGCAAAACAACCCGTTGTTATTGGGACTGTATGCACCAAATGGTGCAAAGGATGCTTTTTTAAAAAGACATTATACAACAATTTGATGAACTGACTTATGACCAAGTTTTGATAATGGGGGACTTTAATGGAACAATTAAGAACACACTGGATAGGTCTGGGGGTAAAAAAAATAATAAGGAAGGAAAACTGCCAAAGTCTTTTTTTGAATTGGTCAAACAAGAAAATTTGGAGGATATATGGAGAAAATTTAATCCTGAAGTGCAGGACTATGCCTTTTTTTCTGCAAGACATAAAACTTTTTCCAGAATTGACATGTTGTGGGGCACTAAAGACTTAGGCCTTATAACAAAGAAAATAGAAATTTTACCTAAAATTGGGGCTGACCATAACCCAATAATGTGGATTACAAAATTGTCTAAGAAGTTGAGAAGATGGAGATTGAATGAAGATTTACTACAGAATAAAGAAATAGTGACATCTCTAGAAAATGAAACTAAAGCTTTCTTCCAAATAAACGATAAAGAGGATATAGAATTTCACACGGTCTGGGATGCTTATTAAGCAGTAATGAGAGGAATATTGATTACACTGAATAACAAAGATAAGAGGGCAAAAGAAAAACAGATGTTGGACATTCAAAATGAAATAAAGAAAAAAGAAGGGGAACTGATAAAAAGGCCAGGGAAAAAGAAAATTATAAGGGAGATTACAATATTACAAACACAAATGAGACATTTGTTAAATAAAGAACTGAAATGGAATCTGAAAAGACTGCAGCAGAAATCTTTCGAGGGAGCAAACAAACCCAGAAAATATTTGGCCTGGCAACTGAAGAAAAAGAGAGAAAGTAAAATTATTAATAAAATTGTGGTGGATGGAAGAGAGGTGGTAGATCAAGAAGGAATAAAAAGAGAATTCTTTTAAGTATTATGTCAAGTTATTTAAAGGTGTTAAAATAAGGAAAGAAAAGATAAAAATAGCACCCTTAGCAGAAAATATGCGAAAGGTTTTGAACGATCCAATTGAAAAAATAGAAATTGAAGCAGCAATTAATGCAATGGAAAATGGAAAAGCACCTGGGCCAGATGGATATACAGCTAAATTTTTTAAAACCCTCAAAGAGGAGTTAATCCCGAAACTTCAGAAATTGATGAATATGATAAGAACAAAAGGGAAAATACCAAATACGTGGAAGGAAGCTGTTATTTCGTTGATTCCAAAGGAAGATAGAGATGTTCGTTCTTTGTACCTCTGGACACACTGTTGCTTTTGCTGTTCCATGGATGGCACCTGAGAATCAGCCCAGAGAAGAAGAAGAAGACTGCAGATTTATACCCCACCCTTCTCTTTGAATCAGAGACTCAGAGCGGCTTACAATCTCCTAGATCTTCCTCCCCCACAACAGACACCCTGTGAGCAATGTTCTCTCTAAGCTGCAGAGTCTTGTGAGCAAAAATTCTGCTTGGTGAGCTCCTGGCATTAAAGTTGTGAGCTCCTGCATCAATTATTGTGCTCTGGGGCCATTTTTCCTGAGCTAAGACAAAAATGTGTGAGCTGGAGGCTAAAAAGCTGTGAGCTAGCTCACGCTAACTCAGCTTAGAGGGAACCCTACCTGTGAGGTGGGTGGGGCTGAGAGGGCTCTCCCAGCAGCTGCCCTTTCACGGACAACCTCTGCCAGAGCTCTGGCTGACCCAAGGCCATTCCAGCAGGTGCAAGTGGAGAAGTGGGGAATCAAACCCGGTTCTCCCAGATAAGAGTCCGCACACTTCACCACTACACCAAACTGGCTCTCATTTTTTGTTGTTGCTGTCATCGTTTCCAGGGGTGAGGGGAAACGGATAAAAAAAAAAAACTCACTAGTCTTTGAGTGCTAGCAACGTTTGCTTTTTAATTCAGAAATGTATTTATTTATTTTAAATTACATTATGTAATAACATCAGTCTAGTTTACAATTTTCATGAGCGGGGACAGCAGGGCTGGCGTTTGGACCGGTCGCGCAGAAAACAGAACTGAGACAGCGCGGATTTTATTTTATTTTTTTTCCTTTAAAAAAGGAAAAGACAGGAAGAGGAGCGATGAGTTAAGCACAAGAGAGTTAACTTAAGATTTTGGGGGGGGGGGGGGGCGGAATTAAGAAACCGTGAAGCTTGCCCAGTAGAAACGGGGAGGCCTCGGCTGCTACAGTCCCAGACGTACAAAGGATTTAAAAAAAAAAAAACTAAACATAATTTACAGTCTTGATCCTTCGTGACCATGTGCTTGCCCTTGTTTTAGAGACTCAGCACTCACCGCCCCCCCCCCCATTACAGCCTGAGCAGATGGTGATACGGCAAGCCACTCAGCCTCCTCCATCTGTTCAAGAGGAGGAGAAAAAAGAGAGGGTGGGCAAACGTCACACGGAGCGGGGCCCTCGGGGGTCGCAGCTTAAAGGAACCGTCTTCTGCTGGATGCTTTCAGATGGGGGGGGGGATCTGCTGCACCAGGAACCAGAGGAAGGGGGAGGGGGGAACTAAACCAGACCTCTTCCTTCTCTCCCCCACCCCTGCCCCTTCCGGGGGCTTCCTCTCAAACGTAGAACAGTCTTACTCTGGAAGTGCTTACGAGGAGGTCGTCGTCGTAAAACTTGGTTTCTATGATGACGTTTCCGCTAAAAGGAAGGGAAAGAGAGAGAGATCAGAGGAGAACCTGGGTACAGAATAAGAACGGGGTTAAGAAGAGCCCCGATGGATCAGACCAGTGAGGGTCCATTCAGTCCGGCATCCTGACTCACACAGTGGCCAACCAGTTCCTCTGGAGAGCCAACAACAGGGCAGAGAGGCCGAGGCCTTCATAAGAACATCAGCCCTGCTGGATCAGACCAGTGAGGGTCCATATAGTCCAGCATCCTGTCTCACACAGTGGCCAACCAGTTCCTCTGGAGGGCCAATAACAGTGCAGAGAGGCCGAGGCCTTCATAAGAACATCAGAAGAGCCCTGCTGGATCAGACCAGTGAGGGTCCATCTAGTCCAGCCTCCTGCCTCACACAGTGGCCAGCCAGTTCCTTTGGGGGGCCAACAACAGGGCAGAGAGGCTAAGGCCTTCATAAGAACATCACCCCTGCTGGATCGGACCAGTGAGGGTCCATCCAGTCCAGGATCTTGGCTCACCTAGTGGCCAACCAGTTCCTCTGGAGGGCCAGCAACAGGGCAGAGAGGCTGAGGCCTTCATAAGAACATCAGAAAAGTCCTGCTGGGTCAGACCAGTGAGGGTCCCTCTAGTCCAACATCCAGCCTCACACCGTGGCCAACCAGTTCCTCTGGATGGCCAAGAACAGGGCATAGAGGCTGAGGCCTTCTTAAGAACATAACAAAAGCCCTGCTGGATCAGACCAATTGTCCATCCAGTCCAGCATCTTGTCTCACCCAGAGGCCAACCAGTTCCTCTGGAGGGCCAGCAACAGGGGAGAGAGGCTGAGGCCTTCATAAGGACATCAGAAGAGCCCTGCTGGACCAGTGAAG
The DNA here is from genome assembly GCF_032191835.1 of Heteronotia binoei. Classification (NCBI taxonomy): domain Eukaryota; kingdom Metazoa; phylum Chordata; class Lepidosauria; order Squamata; family Gekkonidae; genus Heteronotia; species Heteronotia binoei. Next base: position 140,542,825 of record NC_083228.1, on the reverse strand, counting down.
GTCCATCTAGTCCAGCCCGTCTCACTCAGTAGCCACCCAGTTCCTTAGGACAGTCAACAACAGGGCATAGGGGCCGAGGCCTTCATAAAGACATGAGAAGATTCCTGCTGGATCAGAACAGAGGTCCATCCAGTCCAGCATCTTGTCTCACCCAGTGGCCAACCGGTTCCTCTGGAGGGCCAGCAACAGGGCAGAGAGGCCTTCCCTTGATGTTGCCTCCTTGCACTGGGCATTCAGAGGTTTAGTGCCCCTCAGTCACCATGTTTCTTACACGAAAGCTGATACTCAGAATTAAAGCTGTTGGTCTTAAAGGTACCACTGGACTCCAGCTTTGTTCTAACGCTTTAAAAGCGTTGATGTCATTACAGGGGATGCTCGGGAAGATAATAAAGTGCTACACAGTGATTCCACTGGTTGTTGGGGTCAGCTCTTCAGTGTCAGGTCTGGATCTCCACACCAGCCTGCGTGATGGCTCTGGAAAGCTACAGGAAACTTCCAACCAAACAGGAACTCTTTCGTTCACTTCCCTCCAGGCATTCAAGGTGCACGTGCCAGCTGGAAGGCTAAGAGGCATGCCGCCAGGCGCTAGCTTAAAGGAAATCCCCCAGAATCCCATGACTCTCTTCCAAAAGGAAGTTGGCTCAAAGACACTATTTTCTGAAGCAGGGAGGGTGTGAGGTTAAGGCTTTGAGCTGCTCTGATAAACATCTGGAGCAGAGGTCCATCAGGGGCTATTAGCCACAGCGTATTGATGGAACTCTCCGTCTGGGGCAAGTGATGCTCTGTATTCTTGGTGCTTGGGGGGGGGGGCACAGTGGGAGGGCTTCTAGCCCCACTTGTTTTTATGGCCACTGTGTGACACAGAGTGTTGGGCTGGAGGGGCCATTGGCCTGATCCAACAGGGCTTCTCTTATGTTCTTATGTGACACAGAGTGTTGGACTGGATGAGCCATTGGCCTGATCCAACATGGCTTCTCTTATGTTCTTATGTGACACAGAGTGTTGGACTGGATGGGCCATTGGCCTGATCCAACATGGCTTCTCTTATGTTCTTATGTGACACAGAGTGTTAGACTGGATGGGCCATTGGCCTGATCCAACATGGCTTCTCTTACGTTCTTATGTGACACAGAGTGTTGGACTAGATGGGCCATTGGCCTGATCCAACATGGCTTCTCTTATATTCTTATGTGTTCAGGTAGCCGGCTCGAGGTTGACTCAGCCTTCCATCCTTCTGAGTGTTGGACTGGATGGGCCATTGGCCTGATCCAACATGGCTTCTCTTATGTTCTTATGTGACACAGAGTGTTGGACTGGATGGGCCATTGGCCTGATCCAACATAGCTTCCCTTATGTTCTTATGTGACACAGAGTGTTGGACTGGATGGGCCATTGGCCAATTCCAGCATGGCTTCTCTTATGTTCTTATGCCATTGCTTGCTTTTGTGTAGCTACCCCTGGACTTCCTAGGTCAGGGGTAGGGAACACTGGCTCTCCAGATGTTTTTTTTTTGCCTACAACTCCCATCAGCCCCAGCCAGCATGGCCAATGGCTGGGGCTGATGGGAGCTGTAGGCAAAAAAACATCGGGAGAGCCAACGTTCCCTACCCCTGTGGTCTCCCCTCCAAGTGCTAACCAGGGCCGACCCTGTTTAGCTTCTGAGGCTAGATGAGATTGGGCTCGCCTGGACCATCCAGGTCAGGGTAGCGACAAGCAGAGGTGGTTCTGCCATTGCCTGCCTCTGCGTAACAACTCTGGTCCTTCCTGGATGGTCTCTCATCCAGGTGGGCCCGGAAGAATTGCAGACATATATCCTGCCCTTGCCTCTGAAGCAGAGACTCAGAGTGGCTTACAAGCTCCTTTATCTTCTCCCCCCCAACAACAGACACCCTTGCGTGGTAGGTGAGGTTGAGAGAATTCTCCCAGAAGCTGCCCTTTCAAGGACAGCTCTGTGAGAACTATGGCTGACCCAAGGCCGTTCCGACATCTGCAAGTGGAGGAGTGGGGAATCAAACCCGGTTCTCCCAGATAAGAGTCCGTGCACTTAACCACTACACCAAACTGGCCCTCCCAGTCCAACACTCTGTGTCATATAGTGGCCAAAAAACCAGGTGCCATCAGGAGGTCCATCAGTGGGGCCAGGACACTAGAAGCCCTCCCACTGTTGCCCCCCACAAGCACGAAGAGTACAGAGCATCACTGCCCCAGACAGAGAGTTCCATCTATACCTGTGGCTAACAGCCACTGATGGACCTCTGCTCCAGATGTTTATCCAATCAATCTTCCTTCTTGAAGAAGAAGATAAAGATATTGGATTTATATCCCACCATACACTCTGAATTTCAGAGCAGCTTACAATCTCCTATATCTTCTCCCCTCAAAACAGACACCCTGTGAGGTGGGTGGGGCTGAGAGGGCTCTCACAGCAGCTGCCCTTTCAAGGACAGCCTCTGCCAGAGCTACGCTAACCCAAGGCCCTTCCAGCAAGTGCAAGTGGAGGAGTAGAGAATCAAACCCGGTTCTCCCAGATAAGAGTCCACCCACTTAACCACTACACCAAACTGGCTGGACCAGAACCATATACCATCTTCAAGTATTTGAAGGGCTGTCATATTGGGGATAGTGCAGAATTGTTTTCTGTGGCTGCAGAAGGTAGGACCAGAACTAACGGGTTGAAATTAAATCAGAAGAGTTTCTGGCTCAACATTAAGAACCACCTCCTGACCGTTAGAGTGATTCCTCAGTGGAACAGGCTTCCTCCTTGGGAGGTGGTGGGCTCTCCTCTCTTGGAGGTTTTGAAACAAAGACTAGATGGCCATATGACGCCAATGAAGATCCTGTGAATTTAGGGGGAGGTATCTGTAAGTTTAGAGCGATTCCTCAGTGGAACAGGCTTCCTCCTTGGTAGGTGGTGGGCTCTCCTTCCTTGGAGGTTTTTCAACAGAGGCTAGAGGGCCCTCTGACAGCAATGAGGATCCTGTGAATTTAGGGGAGGTATTTGTGAGTTTAGAGCGGTTCCTCAGTGGAACAGGCTTCCTCCTCGGGAGGTGGTGGGCTCTCCTTCCTTGGAGGTTTTGAAGCAGAGGCTAGATGGCCTTCTGACAGCAATGAGGATCCTGTGAATTTAGGGGGAGGTGTTTGTGAGTTTCCTGCATTGTGCAGGGGGTTGGACTAGATGACCCTGGAGGTCCCTTCCAGCTCTATGATTCTATGGTTCTATGCTAACCAAGGCTGACCCTGCTTAGCTTCTGAGATCTGATGAGATCTGAGGGGCTTGGGCCCTCCAAGTCACAGCGTTTCTTTGGCGTTCTCAAAATCACGCACACTCAAAGCTGCCTTATACTGAATCAGATCTTTGGGTCCTTCAGGGTCTGCATTCTCTACTTCAGGGGTGGCCAATGGTAGCTCTCCCATCAGCCCCAGCCCCAGCCAGCATGGCCAAAGGCTGGGGCTGATGGGGGTTGTAGGCAAAAAAAAAACCATCTGGAGAGCTACCGTTGGCCACCCCTGCTCTACTTAGACTGGCAGCCGCTCTCCAGCGTCTTAAGTGGAATTCTTTCACGCCACCTCCTATCCATTAATGCCTTCCAAAATCTGGCACAGCAAGAGGACTAACGAGCATGAGATGGAAAGGCGCCAGTTTAAAGGCCACCAAAGTCTCATTTAGTGCCCTTGGAGCCAGTTTGGCGTAGCGGTTAAGTGGGCGGACTCTTAGCTGGGAGAACCGGGTTTGATTCCCCACTCCTCCACTTGTCGCTGCTGGAATACCCTGCGGTCAGCCATAGCTCTTGAAGAGCTGTCCTTGAAAGGGTAGCTTCTGTCAGAGCTCTCCCAGCTCCACTCACCTCACAGGGTGTCTGTTGTGGGGAAGAAGATTGCAAGGTGCTCTGATTCGGAGAGAAGGGCGGGGTATAAATCTGCAGTCTTCTTCTTGGAAAGGAAAAGTCCCCTGTGCAAGCACCAGTCGTTCCCAACTCTAGGGTGACGCTGCTTTCACAACGGCAGACCTTTTTATGGAGTGGTTTGTCCTTGCCTTCCCCAGTCATTACACTTTCCCCCCAGCAAGCCGGGGACTCATTTGACCGACCTCAGAAGGATGGAAGGCTGAGTCAACCTCGAGCCGGCTACCTGAACCAGCTTCCGCTGGAGTCGAACTCAGGTCGTGAGCAGGGGGCTCCGACTGCAGTACTGCAGCTTTACCACTAATTCTGTCCATCTCCAATCCCAATGAAGCCAGGGCGGTGTAGTGGTTAAGAGCAGTGGACTCTGGTCTGGAGAACCGGGTTTGATTTCCCACTCCTCCTCCACACGGAACCTGCTGAACTCTTGTCAGCCCCACCTACCTCACAATGTGACTATTGTGGGGAGAGGAAGGGAAGAAGGGCATAAGCCGCTTCAAAGAAGAAGAAAAAGATGATGATATTGGATTTTTATCCCGCCCTCCACTCCGAAGAGTCTCAGAGCGGCTCACAATCTCCTTTCCCTTCCTCCCCCACAACAGACACCCTGTGAGGTAGATGAAGATATTGGATTTATATCCCGCCCTCCACTCCGAAGAGTCTCAGAGCAGCTCACAATCTCCTTTCCCTCCCTCCCCCACAACAGACACCCTGTGAGGTAGATGAAGATATTGGATTTATATCCCGCCCTCCACTCCGAAGAGTCTCAGAGCAGCTCACAATCTCCTTTCCCTCCCTCCCCCACAACAGACACCCTGTGAGGTAGATGAAGATATTGGATTTATATCCCGCCCTCCAATCCGAAGAGTCTCAGAGCAGCTCACAATCTCCTTTCCCTCCCTCCCCCACAACAGACACCCTGTGAGGTAGATGAAGATACTGGATTTATATCCCGCCCTCCACTCCGAAGAGTCTCAGAGCGGCTCACAATCTCCTTTCCCTTCCTCCCCCACAACAGACACCCTGTGAGGTAGATGAAGATATTGGATTTATATCCCGCCCTCCACTCCGAAGAGTCTCAGAGTGGCTCACAATCTCCTTTCCCTTCCTCCCCCACAACAGACACCCTGTGAGGTGGTTGGGGCTGAGAGGGCTCTCATAGCAGCTGCCCTTTCAAGGACAACCTCTGCCAGAGCTAGGGCTGACCCAAGGCCATTCCAGCAGGTGCAAGTGGAGGAGTGGGGAATCAAACCCGGTTCTCCCAGATAAGAGTCCGCACACTTAATCACTACACCAAACTGGCCCTCCATACACCAAACTGGCTCCTCAAGACTCCTCAAGGTAGAAAAAATCAAGGTATACAAGCCAACTCTTCTTCAGTGCCACAATGCAGAGAGCCATAATGTTTTAAAAATGCTTTGGACATTTTCTGAAGCGTAATAATCAACGCTAGAGCCTGCTTGTTTTAACCACCAAGTTTCTAGGCCTTTAGGCTGAATATGCATGCACAACACCTGGTGAATTTTCAAGTTGTGGTCTGGTTCCGATTATAAGAGACGTCGTGTTGGATCACCAGTCCAACCCTCTGTGTTACACAGTGGCCAAAACCCAGGGGCCATCAGGAGGTCCACCAGCAGGGCCAGAACTCCAGAAGCCCTCCCACTCTTGCCCCCCCCCCAAAGCACCAAAGACAAAGAGCATCACTGCCCCAGACATAAGAACATAAGAGAAGCCATGTTGGATCAGACCAACGGCCCATCCAGTCCAACACTCGATGTCACATAAGAGCATAAGAGAAGCCATGATGGATCAGACCAGTGGCCCATCCAGTCCAACACTCTGTGTCACATAAGAATATAAGAGAAGCCATGTTGGATCAGGCCAGTGGCCCATCCAGTCCAACATTCTGTGTCACATAAGAACAGAAGAGAAGCCATATTGGATCAGGCCAATAGCCCATCCAGTCCAACGCTCTGTGTCACATAAGAGCATAAGAGAAGCCATGATGGACCAGGCCAATAGCCCATCCAGTCCAACGCTCTGTGTCACATAAGAGCATGAGAAGCCATGTTGGATCAGGCCAATAGCCCATCCAGTCCAACGCTCTGTGTCACATAAGAACATAAGAGAAGCCATGTTGGATCAGGCCAATAGCCCATCGAGTCCAACGCTCTGTGTCACATAAGAGCATAAGAGAAGCCATGATGGATCAGACCAGTGGCCCATCCAGTCCAACACTCTGTGTCACACAGTAGCCCAAACCCAGGTGCCATGAGCAGGTCCAGAAGCGGGGGCTGAACTCCAGGAGCCCTCCCACTCTTACCCCCCACCAAGCACCAAAGATACAGAGCATCAGTGCCCCAGACACAGAAAGTTCCATCTATACCAGGGGTGGGGAACAGTGGCTCTCCAGATGTTTTTTTGCCTACAACTCCCATCAGCCCCAGCCATTGGCCATGCTGGCTGGGGCTGATGGGAGTTGCAGGCAAAAAAAATCTAGACAGCCACTGTTCACCACCCTGATCTATAGTCATGGACCTCTTCTCCACAGCTTTATCCATTCCCATCTTGAAGCCGTCTATGCTTGTAGCCCCTGCCACTTCCTGCTGTGGTGAATTCCATGTGCGAATGACTCTTGGGAGTGAAGAAATGAATGAGAGGATCCAGTGTCAAGCGCCCCCCCTCACCAACGTTTCCTGCAGCCCCCCTCTTTGCCAGAGGTTTCATCGAGAGCAACTCACGTTAGGACATTAGCGGGCATCATCTGAGACTCTGGGGCCGCCTCTATCAAGGACTGCCAGGTGTTTGTGGAGTTGGGGATCACAAAGCCGAACTCGAAGAACCATTCTGCAAAGAGAGGAACGGGGGAGCGGCGTCAGAGAAGCCCAGCCCTGCCTCACGCACCCCCCACCCCCCCACCCCTTTCCTACCGTTACCTCCCAAACCATCCGGTGGGTTTGCTGGAAAGCCTTCCTCCTCATTTAGGACCACACAGTCCAGCCCAGTAGCAGCCTCTCTAACAAGACAGTCAAGGGTGGCCCAAAGGGAGGGGAGGGAAGGGAAAGGAAGGGAAAGGAGGGAAAGGAAGGGGAGGGGAGGGGAGGGGAGGGGAGGAGAGGAGAGGAGAGGAGAGGAGAGGAGAGGAGAGGAGAGGAGAGGGGAGGGGAGGGGAGGGGAGGGGAGGGGAGGGGAGGGGAGGGGAGGGGAGGGGAGGGGAGGAGAGGAGAGGAGAGGAGAGGAGAGGAGAGGAGAGGAGAGGAGAGGAGAGGAGAGGAGAGGAGAGGAGAGGAGAGGAGAGGAGAGGAGAGGAGAGGAGAGGAGAGGAGAGGGTCAGAACGATCCGTCCCTTTGCCGTTTTTTCTGAGCGACTCTAATCCAGAAATCACCTGCGCTGTGGCAAAATTCTTGGCTGTTTTCTCAATACAGAAGAAGAATTGGAGATTTATACCTCGCCCTTCTCTCTGAATCAGAGACTCAGAGTGGCTTATGATCTCTTTTATCTTCTCTCCCCACAACAGACACCCTGTGAGGTGGGTGAGGCTGAGAGGGCTCTCCCAGTAGCTGCCCTTTCAAGGAAACTCCTGTGAAAGCTATGACTAACCCAAGGCCATTCCAGCAGCTGCAGCTGCAGGTGGAAGAGTGGAGAGAGTCAGTTTGGTGTAGTGGTTAAATGTGCGGACTCTTATCTGGGAGAACCAGGTTTGATTCCCCACTCCTCCACTTGCACCTGCTGGAATGGCCTTGGGTCAGCCATAGTTATCACAGGAGTTGTCCTTGAAAGAGCAGCTGCTGTGAGAGCCCTCTCGGCCCCACCCACCTCACAGGGTGTCTGTTGTGGGGGGGGGGGGGGAGATATGGGAGATTGTAAGCCACTCTGAGACTCTGATTCAGAGAGAAGGGCAGGATATAAATCTGCAATTCTTCTTTTTCTCTTCTTCAAACCTGGTTCTCCTAGATAAGAGTCTGCGCACTTAACCACTACGCCAAACCGGCTCTCACAATTCTGGCTACATTAGATTTTATCTCATTAGATTTTAAGTTTATCTCTGATTTATTTCGCGCGTTTAAATCCTTCTGGGTATCTTGTCTCCTGCCATTAAAGGTCTGGAATACCCCTTGTGGAATTTTCGGGACAAGAGGCGACCAGAAATGGTTTGCGTAGAGACCCTGGCCAGTGGACTCCAGGCAGTCAGACCGAGGAAGTCATCCACAAGGCAGGGCAAGTTTAGACGAGGGATGGGAGGATGCGTTTAAATCCACCTTTTATTTGCCCTTCTGGTTGCTGTTCGGGTGCTGTGCTAAACTTTTACATGCAACTGCTTTTGGTTTTTTTCCCCCTTTTTCTCTTCTAATTAAATAGTTTTACTGTTTTGAATGCTGGCAGTCAAACTTTGTACCACATAGATCTCCAACCGCTTTAGACCACGCTGCTTTATGAAGGGAGCCCCGGGGAAAGGGGGAAGGCGTGCAGTTGGATAAGGTGCCAATCCTCCAGGGGTTCCCCGAAGAAGTGCTGTGGCCTCTGTGATACCCAAGTACAGGGTGGCAGAGGACCTTGAGGCCTGGCCTCAGAGCTGGAGAGGGGGATTGGGAGTCCTGTTCCTCTCAATCTGAACCCCTAGACTTAGCAAGTGGTGGCAGCGAGCCCAAGTGGCCGGAGGAGAAATAGCTCCCTCCAAAAAGGGGGCGGGGCTCGGGGAACGGGGTCTGGTAGGCAGACCGGGGCCGTTCCGTCACAGTCTCCTATCCAATACTGACCCGGTCTGACCCTGCTTAGCTTCTGGGATATGATGAAACTGGGCTAGCCTGCTCAGAAAGCCTGATTAGTCCTAATAAGATGGCAGTCTAGTACTTTCCTGGGATTTTCTCCGCTAAGGATTAAAATGGCTAACTGCAGTTTTGAGAAATGTCGCATTGAGCCGCCCAAGGGAGGGACTCTAAACCTGGAGGAGTGGATGTCTTTGTGAGGCGCTATGCTGAGTTTCGTTTATCCACAGCCTAACCCAGCATTTAAAAAAGTAAAATCGTACAAAATTAAAACCGAGTGACCATAAAATCGTACATAAAAAGGCATAAAATACTGCTGAAAACTACAAATATGACAGAACGTGGCAGTTACAGCAAACAGATTGGCAAAGGTGTTTAGCCATTTCCTGACTTAATTATTAGAGTTTTATCAAAGATTTCAGGTTTTCACGGCTGGTAACAGCATTAGGGTTTGTAGAATCTTTCGGGCTCAAGTGCCGTGTTCTACTGGAGAAAGTTTTCCTTCCAGACGTTTCATTCTCAGCTGCGGAGAACATCCTCAGTGGCGTTGCAGCCGGAGCAGGCGCTCTGACCTTCTTGGCTGCTGTGCATTGAATGGGGCCAGGGCTGCTGGAGAGCTGCTATTTGTAGGCTGCAGGGGGTGTGGTGAAAGGGCAATTGGTTTGTGGGTGTGCCCATTGTTTGGTGGGGCTTCCTGGAAGGGTAGTGATAAGGAAAATTAGAGTTTTCCTTATTCTTGCGCAAGCCAGTCAAATGTTGCTAATTTGTATGTAACTTCAGGGTTCTTATCGTCAAGAAGATTCTTAAGGAGTTGCAGCTTTTGACCACTGCTAAAAGGTATGGCCGTGAGAAATGGAAGTACTTTGCGGTGACCATTATAAGCCTCACAGTCAGATATGACAGGGACTAGAGACTCAATACCTTCATTGCAGTAGGGACGCAATCGTTCTTGGAACGGCACTTTTTTGTATCTCCCCTCCACCGCCGCTGAAGGGGGAATGTCCCACCTCGTAAGAGTGAACGTTCTCCTATATTCATTATTTCTTAAGCGGTATAGTGTGCGATTGCCATAAAAAAGGCCAACGCCATGCTGGGAATTATTAGGAAGGGAATCAGCCAGTATCATATTGACCCTGTATAAATCGATGGTGCGGTCTCATTTGGAATACTGTGTACAATTCTGGTCACCGCACCTCAAAAAAGATAGCATTGGAAAAAGTACAGACGAGGACAACTATAACGATTAAAGTGGAACGATTAAAGTGGTTGGAACACTTTCCCTATGCAGAAAGGTTAAAACACTTGGGGCTTTTCAGCTTGGAGAAACGTCGACTGCGGAGTGACATGATCGAGGTTTACAAGATTATGAACGGGATAGAGAAGGCAGAGAAAGAAGTACTTTTCTCCCTTTCTCACAATACGAGAACTCGTGAGCATTCAATGAAATTGCTGAGCAGTCAGGTTAAAACGGATAAAAGGAAGTCCTTCATCCAAAGGGTGATTAACATGTGGGAATTCACTGCCACAGGAGGTGGTGGCGGCTACAAGCATAGCCAACTTCAAGAGGGGATTGGATAAAAAATGGAGCAGAGGTCCATCAGTAGCTATTAGCCCCCCCCCCCCTGTGTGTGTATGTGTGTGTTTTGTCCACTGTGTGACACAGAGTGTTGACTGGAGGGGCCAACATGCCCGCATAGTTAATCTCAGGTTGGGAACTGAACTCCATACCTTCTGCATGCAAAGCATCTGCTCATAAGAACATAAGAGCCCTGCTGGGTCAGACCAGTGAGGGTCCATCTAGTCCAGCCTCCTGTCTCACACAGGGGCCAACCAGTTCCTCTGGAGGGCCAACAACAGGGCAGAGAGGCCGAGGCTTCATAAGGACATCAGAAGAGCCCTGCTGGATCAGACCAGTGAGGATCCATCTAGTCCAGCATCCTGTCTCACACAGAGGCCAACCGGTTCCTCTGGAGGGTCAACAACAGGCAGAGAGGCTGAGGCCTTCATAAGAACATCAGAAGAGCCCTGCTGGATCAGACCAGTGGTCCATCTAGTCCAGCGTCCTGCCTCACACAGTTCTTCTGGAAGTCCAGCAACAGGGCACAGAGGCCAAGGCCTTCCCCTGATGCTGCCTCCTGGCTCTGGGATTCAGAGTCTGACCATCTCTGTACACAGAGGTTCCCTTTGGTTACCATGGCCGCTGAAAGAGCTCTCCTCCACAAATCTATCTATTCCCCTTTTCAAGCTGTTTTTTCCTGTGGCCATAAATACCCCCTCTGGTAGCAAATCCCGCATTTTAATCACTCTCCGTGCAAAGAAGTTTTCCCTTTTATTTGTCCTGAACCTGCTGCCCCTCAGCCTCATTGGACACCCTCGAGTTCTTGTCATTTGGGGAAGGTGGAGAAAAAGTGCTCTCGGTCAACTCTCCCCACCCCATGCATCACTTCATAAACCTCTATCGTGTCCCCCTCCCCTCTCAGTCGTCTCTCTTCTAAACTGAAAAGTCCCAGACTCTTCAGCCTGTCTTCCTAGGGAAAGTGCTCCAACCCCCTAATCAAATGGGTAATTATATACGAGCAGCAGATCTCAGTACTCAAGCTGGGTGAAGACCTTAATGTTCCCTGCTGTAAGCTGCTAACTCGCTCCAAAAACAGGCTTCCGCTATTAGCCAGGGTCCATTTGAAGCTCAGTAAAGGCCCACCATTATCCTTTCTCACTGCAGTTCTGTCACACCGGCCATTACCTTCAGCGGCTGGAGAGTTAACCCTCAGATCCAAACTGTACCTTCTAGACACTGTCCTTTGAAGTAAACTTTCTGTTCCAGACGGAATTTCTCCATCTGTTCTGTTGAGGAGAAGTTGAGCTCCCGAGAGACGGCTTTACATTTCAGGATTTTCTTAGGGACTCGAGCTGGCAGAGAAGAAGAAGAAGATGACATTGGATTTATATTCCGCCCTCCACTCAAGAGTCTCAGAGTGGCTCACAATCTCCTTTATCTCCCTCCCCCACAACAGACACCCTGTGAGGTGGGTGGGGCTGAGAGGGCTCTCACAGCAGCTGCCCTTTCAAGGACAACTTCTGCCAGAGCTATGGCTGACCCAAGGCCATTCCAGCAGGTGCAAGTGGAGGAGTGGGGAATCAAACCTGGTTCTCCCAGATATGAGTCTGCACACTTAACCACTACACCAAACTGGCTCTCAGGAGACAGACACCCTGTGAGTTGGTTTGGACTGAGAGAGCTCTTCAGAAGCCGCCCTTTCAAGGACAACTCCTGCGAGAGCTATGGCTGACCCAAGGCCATTCCAGCAGCTGCAAGTGGAGGAGTGAGGAATCAAACCCGATTCTCCCAGATAAGAGCCCACGTACTTAACCACTACAGCAAATTGGCTCTCAGAAGACAGACACCCTGTGTGGTGGGTGGGGCTGAGAGGGCTCTCACAGCAGCTGCCCTTTCAAGGACAGCTCCTGCCAGAGCTATGGCTGACCCAAGGCCATTCCAGCAGGTGCAAGTGGAGGAGTGGGGAATCAAACCCGGTTCTCCAAGATAAGAGTCCGCACACTTCACCACGACACCAAACTGGCTCTCAAGGAGAGAAAGAGGAGAGAAACGGATTTCTGATTATCGCTCTGGAGAATAAGACGAGCCCCTGCTACAGGATTTAAAACGAAGGCGGATCATGCAAGAGGAAGTCCCACCCGAAGTCGGGCAGGCATGGAAAAAAGCCATTCACCTCACTCAGGGGTGTCAAACTGATTTGTTACGAGGGTCGGATCTGACAAAAATGAGACCTCCTCAGGCCGGGCCACGAGTGCCATAAAATGCAACGCCAGGTAGTGGATATATAAACTTTATAAAGGGCACAAACACAATTAAAGATTTAAAAAAAACCCCTTTAAATAAAACAGTTTAAAAAGCACCATTGCCATAGTTTGTTTATTTAAAAGTCTCTGATAACTGGCACCTCTTGCCCTGAATTACTGCATCAAAATCTGGAGACAATGTTTGTCCTGCAGCAAACCTGAGCAGGCTGTTCAGGTGTGTGGGTGTGAGCTGCAAGCCTACTTTCGATTTACTGACATTCACTGCAGAACTCTCATGGTCAATGCGTTGAGCCTAAGACCCAGGGGAAAACATGGAATGGCTGGGCATAGCAACCTTTATACGTAAGTTGCTTCGTGTGTTAGTCAGCCAAGGGAGAAAATAGAGGCTTTGCTCACTAAGCTTGATTGAGACAGCCTGGCAAAGGAAGCTGTGATGCAGAAGGAAGCAAGAGAGAGAGAAGGAAGCAGACAACAGTGAGTTGCTCGGGGGGGGGGGTTGTTCTAATCTGGCCCCCTGGCCGCATGTTGACACCGCTGGTCTAACTCATTTGTGCCAGACAAGAAACATAGTGAACGATTATTTTTGTACTCTGCTAGCCTAGCCAGTTTGGTGTAGTGGTTAAGTGCGTGGACTCAAATCTGGGAGAACCGGGTTTACTTCCCCGCTCCTCCACTTGCACCTGCTGGAATGGCCTTGAGTTGGCCATAGCTATCGCAGGAGTTGTCCTTGAAAGGGCAGCCGCTGTGAGAGCCTTCTCAGCCCCACCCAACACAGGGTGTCTGTTGTGGGGGGAGAAGATATGGGAGATTGTAAGCCGCTCTGAGTCTCTGATTCAGAGAGAAGGGCGGGGTATAAATCTGCAGTCTCCTTCTTCTCTGAATCAGAGACTCAGAGCGGCTTACAATCTCCCATATCTTCTCCCCCCACAACAGACACCCTGTGAGGTGGGTGGGGCTGAGAGGGCTCTCCCAGCAGCTGCCCTTTCAAGGACAACTCTTGCGATACCTATGGCTGACCCAAGGCCATTTCAGCAGCTGCAAGTGGAAGAATGGGGAATCAAACCTGGTTCTCCCAGATAAGAGTTCACACACCTTTAAAAAGTGTTTTTCCTAGCTTTATAGGGAAAACAAGAGATGGATTAATTGTTAAAAAGGTAGACAATACAGGTGTTATATAAATTGCTAGACTTGGTTCTTTAATAATAATGCTTCTCAGGAGAAACTGTAGATATTGAATTAGATGTACTACCAGGTTGTATACTTTTTATTTGAGGTTTTTTTTTTCCCTTAAGGATAAAGATATAAATTTTCCGTGTTTTTGTTAATGAGGATAGGGCCAATCGGTTAAATTACTTTGGGTTTTTTTCAAAAAAAGTTTACGCCAAAGTAGTAAGCTTTGCGTTGAGACTGCCCTGACTTGTGCAGATTCATATGTGTGGAAGAAGAAATGTTTAGACGTGTATTGCAAATAATAGTTTGGTAAAAACGTTTTTTAATGGAAGATAAAGACGGCAAAACGTATGGAGAATGAAGATAAAGGCGGCAAAACGTATGGAGAATGGAAGATAAAGACGGCAAAACGTATGGAGAATTTTATACTTGCAGGTAGATTGAATTGAATATCTTATTTGGAGGTAGATTTAAAATTGATGGTATTTGTATTTTTTCTCCCCCCCCCCCCCATCTTCCTATTCCGAGTATGCCCTCCCTCCTTCCCTTTTTATGCTTTTTCTTTTCTAATTAAAACTATTAAAAATTATATAAAGAGTTCACGCACTTAACCACTACACCAAACTGTCTCTCAAAGATACTCAAAGCAGGTTACACAGAGTACTGGTAGAGGTTCTGGAAGGGGCAGAGACCCTGTGATTTCAGAAAATGAAAGAAAAGGACCGGCTCAGCAGCTATTCGAGGTGTCACCCTTTCCTCTCAGCAGGGATATTATCAATTACCTTGGTGGCCGAGGCCACACTATAGGCTTTAATGGTGTATTTTTAGCCTTTTAGCAAAACCCATGGAAGTCACTAAGCGGGTTCTAGCCTGGTGATTTTTCTGCAAAAAGCGCTGGACGGAAAAAAGAGCAAAAGAGATCTGAAGGCTAAAGTGGAGCTTGGTTTAAAAAAAAAAAAAGGCAAAAAGGCAGATTAATGGCTTGTCGGAGCATTCCTCCGTCTGGCTCTGCATTTGCAGCCGCAGCCAGGAAAGCTCTCAAGAGTGTCAAGCGGAAGACACGCTGTGTTAAAGGGATGGGGAGGGGGACAAAAAGCTGCCAGAAGCCAGACTGGAGAAGCTGATGCTGCCCGGCGCCCGTGAAGTGTGGCGGCTGGGAGGAGCCACCTGCGCTCGTGCGCTGCCCGATTCGTTCCCACTTCAGGGAGAAGTCCATCGGTGTGTCTCATTAAAAAAAGGAAAAGCAGACCCTCGGGAACAATTCAGGCAGGGGCGGCCAAACTTGCTTACTGCAAGAGCCACGTAGAATGAACATCAGTTGTTTGAGAGCCACAAGACATGAATGTCAGATGTCGGAGGGAGGGAGGGAGGGAGGGAGGAAGGAAGGAAGGAAGGAAGGAAGGAAGGAAGGAAGGAAGGAAGGAAGGAAGGAAGGAAGGAAGGAAGGAAGGAAGGAAGGAAGGAAGGAAGGAAGGAAGGAAAATAGAGGAGGAAGGAAGGAAGGAAAATAGAGGAGGGAGGGAGGAAAATAGAGGAGGGCGGAAGGAAGGAAAATAGTGGAGGGAGGAGGAAGGAAGGAAAATAGAGGGAGGGAGGGAGGGAGGGAGGGAGGAAGGAAGGAAGGAAGGAAGGAAGGAAGGAAGGAAGGAAGGAAGGAAGGAAGGAAGGAAGGAAGGATAATAGAGGAGGGAGGGAGGAAGGAAGGAAAATAGAGAAGGAGGGAGGGAGGAAGGAAGGAAGGAAAATAGAGGAGGGAGGGAGGAAAATAGAGGAGGGAGGGAGGAAAATAGAGAAGGGAGGGAGGGAGGAAGGAAGGAAAATAGTGGAGGGAGGGAGGGAGGGAGGAAGGAAAATAGAGGGAGGAAGGAAGGATAATAGAGGAGGGAGGGAGGAAGGAAGGAAAATAGAGGAAGGAGGGAGGAAGGAAGGAAAATAGAGGAGGGAGGAAGGAAGGAAAATAGTGGAGGGAGGGAGGGAGGAAGGAAAATAGAGGAGGGAGGGAAGGAAAATAGAGAAGGGAGGGAGGAAGGAAGGAAAATAGAAGGGAGGGAGGGAAGGAAGGAAGGAAAATAGAGGAAGGAAGGATAATAGAGGAGGGAGGGAGGAAAGAAGGAAGAAAGGAAGGAAAATAGAGGAGGGAGGGAGGAAGGAAGGAAGGAAAATAGAGGGGGGAGGAAGTAGGAAGGCAAATAGAGGAGGAAGGGAGGGAAGGAAGGAAAATAGAGGAGAGAGGGAGGGAGGAAAGAAGGAAGGAAGGCACATAGAGAGGATGGAGGATTTCCAGCAGGCTCTGCTTGTCAGAATTTTGCACTGGAGTCCCCGCGTATAAGAAATTGTTGTTACTATCGGGAAAGCCATGACGCATTGGATGGTGTAAAGGTCTACGACTGAGGAAGGCATTGCCGAAGCCGGTCTCCTTGACTAATCGACTGCTACACTGAAGGCTATTTTCCCTGGATTCATGTCGTAAGACGGCCAACATTACCTTTGGACACAGCGACGGCGACTTCGATAGAGAGACTTTTCCCATTGGACTTGCGTGCATTTGTACCTTTAAATTTAAATATGCTAAAATGTTGATCTTTTTGTGCTACTCGGATTATTCTTAGCTTTGCTATATTTCTGCCAAGTATCCTCTGTGTTCACCCCCTTGAGTTCAGGCATAACTGAACAGGGCTGGGTATATGGGCTGACTGACACATCAGATACGGCCCAGCTGGCCACAGCCAACAATGCCCAGAATGCCAGGAACGGAGAGGGCGGCTCATCTCCTTGATTTCCTTAGGGGCCCTTTGCTAGTAAAGGCTGAGCAGGTTCGCTCACCTTGCAGACGGGGACGGCCCTGCCGCTAGGCAAGCTAGGCAACTGCGTAGGGCGCCGACCTTCTGAGGGCACCAAACTGGGCACCCCCATGTGACTCGGTGATGTTCACAGTGCAAAGGGGAGGGGGGAGCGCCAGAAATCAGCCTTGCCTAGGGTGCCAGGCAGTCCAGGGCCGACCCCGCTTGCGGAGGTTGGGGGCGGTCCTGGTGGCACCGCAAAGCTCCACCTGCTGGCCGCTTGCTATCGCTGCAGCCATCTCAAAAGTGCTTTTCAAACGTACTTTTGGCACGGAATGCTGCTGCTCTGATATAATTTCTGTTTAAAGTAAGTTCATTTTTAAAAAAAGACTACACCTAATTTCTAGGTCCGCCTCACAGATCGTAAGCCAAAGAGCCAGTTTGGTGTAGTGGTTAAGTCATAGAATCATAGAGTTGGAAGGGACCTCCAGGGTCATCTAGTCCAACCCCCTGAACAATGCAGGAAACCCACAAACACCTCCCCCTAAATTCACAGGATCTTCATTGCTGTCAGATGGCCATCTAGCCTCTGTTGAAAAACCTCCAAGGAAGGAGAGCCCCCACCCCCCCAAGGAAGCCTGTTCCACTGAGGAACCGCTCTAAACTCACAAACCCCTCCCCCTTAATTCACAGGATCTTCATTGCTGTCAGATGGCCATCTAGCCTCTGTTGAAAAACCTTCAAGGAAGTCAGCCCACCACCTTCCGAGGAAGCCTGTTCCACTGAGGAATTGCTCTAACGGTCAGGAAGTTCTTCCTAATGTTGAGCCGGAAACTCTTTTGATTTAATTTCAACCCACTGGTTCTGGTCTTAGCTTCCGGGGCCACAGAAAACAATTCCACACCATCCTCTAGATGACAGCCCTTCAAGGACTTGAAGTGTGTGGACTCTTATCTGGGAGAACTGGGTTTGATTCCCCACTCCTCCACCTGCAGCTGCTGGAATGGCCTTGGGTCAGCCATAGCTATCGCAGGAGTTGTTCTTGAAAGGGCAGCTGCTGAGAGAGCTCTCTCACCCCACATACCTCACAGGGCGTCTGTTGTGGGGGGGAGGGGAAGATAGAGGAGATTGTGAGCCGCTCTGAGATTCACAGTATAGGGGTGGGATACAAATCCAATATTTATTTATTTATTACATTAAACTTCTATCCCGCCCTCTCCGCAAGTGGACTCAGGGCGGCTTACAACATTCATTTATACAATTAAGAACAATAAATCAATAAGATCAATATCATCTTCGAAGAAGAAGAAGAAGAAGCATTCAGTGAATTGTTCACAATTACAACATATGTACAACATATGAAGCTGCCTTCTACTGAATCAGACCCTCCTGGGTCCATCAAAGTCAGACTTGTCTTCTCAGACTGGCAGCGGCTCTCCAGGGTCTCAAGCTGAGGTTTTTCATACTTATTTGCCTGGACCCTTTTTTGGAGATGCCGGGGATTGAACCTGGGACCTTCTGCTTCCCAAGCAGATGCTCTACCACTGAGCCACCATCCCTTTATAAACTGTTCCAAGCAATACCTTTTAAAACAAGAGCAAGAGTCCGGTAGCACCTTAAAGACTAACACAATTTGGGGCAGGGGATGAGCTTTTGTGAGTCGCTGCTCGCTTCTTCAGACACCCAGCCACAATTTTGTTAGTCTTTAAGGAGCTCCCGGACCCTTGCTCTTTTCTTCTGCTACAGACTAACGTGGTGACTCAGCTTGATCTATTGTCATTTAAAACAAGCCAAGTTTTACAATAAGGAGCCCGGTGGCGCAGAGTGGTAAAGCTGCAGTACTGCAGTCCAAGCTCTGCTCACCACCTGAGTTCGATCCTGCAGAAGCTGGGTTCAGGTAGCCAGCTCAAGGTTGACTCAGCCTTCCATCCTTCCGAGGTCGGTCAAATGAGTGCCCAGCTTGCTGGGGGGAGGGGAAGTGTAGAGGACTGGGAAGGCAACAGCAAACCACCCCATAAAAAGTCTGCCATGAAAACGTTGTGAAAGCAACGCCACCCCAGAGTCGGAAACGACTGGTGCTTGCACAGGGGACTACCTTTACCTTTAAGAGCCCCGTGGCGCAGAGTGGTAAAGCTGCAGTCCTAAGCTCTGCTCACGACCTGAGTTCGATCCCAGCAGAATCTGGGTTCAGGTAGCCAGCTCTAGGTTGACTCAGCCTTCCATCCTTCCGAGGTCGGTCAAATGAGTGCCCAGCTTGCTGGGGGGAAAGCGTAGATGACTGGGGAAGGCAATGGCAAACCACCCCGTAAAAAGTCTGCCATGAAAACATCGTGATGTGACGTCACCCCATGGTTTGGTCATGCCTCAGTGCTTTCACAGGGGACTACCGAGGGCCGGCCCGCAGGGCCCCACGTAGCCTTGCCGCCTGCTGCCCCCCCCCCACTCTCCCTACCACCCATTCACAGGCGGGGAGAAGAGCCGGCGATGGGGCTGGGAAGGAGGGGAGAAAGCAGCAGCGATCGGGGCTGGGAGGGAGGCAGAGAGAAGAGCTGCTGATCGGGGCTGGGAGGGCAGGGAAGGAGACGGGGAGAAGCCGCGGCAAGGCAATTTGGCGCCCCTGCAGGGCCAGCGCCCTAGGCAAGCGTATAGTTTGCCTAGTGGAAGAGCCGGCCCTGGGACTACCTTTACCTTTAATTTCATAATTGCACTTAACTCCTTTGTTTCTGTAGTCAGCAAAAACCAGGAAGCCTGCGGATGATGAAAGGGTTTTAAAAATTATTCTGACAAAAGTTCAGGCTTCAAAAAGTCCTGACCGCTAGTCGAGGGACAAAACCTTTTTTTTTTTTTTTTGCCATCAAATGGTGCAGCTAAACACCTTCTTGAAGGATGCAAGGAGCGTCCTGCTGATTTCGATCAGGGCCCATTTGCTCCTCACCAGCCTTTGCAAAAAAAACCCTGCAGGAAGCGGCTGCCGGGTGGCCCACTAAAAACTGGCCAGCGGTTCACCGGTGAACTGCATCCTACTTTCTAGAGGGGGATTCCCCAGTGGGGCACTCACAGGCAGCGTCCAGCGATGCTCCCTCTAAGCCGTGGAGTCTTTGTGAGCAAAAATTCGACTTCGGGAGCCGCTGGCGTTCAAGTGCTGTGCGAGCAATTGGGCTACCGCATAAATGAGTTTAGAATCATAGAGTTGGAAGGGACCTAACTCAGCTTGGAGGGAACACTGCCTGCCACTACTTCCCACCAGGAGGTTCTGGGCACCACATTTTAAGAATACAGACAATCTGGAACGGGTCCAGAATCACTTTGCCAAGCCAAGCCAGCGGCTTAGAGAATACCTTTAAAGTTAAAGTTGCTTTCTTTCCATCCCTCCTCCATCTAGTCCAACCCCTGCACAATGCAGGAGACTCACAAATACCTCCCCTCAAATCCACAGGATCCTCATTGCTGTCAGATGGCCATCTAGCCTCTGTTGGAAAACCTCCAAGGAAGGAGAGCCCACCACCTTCTGAGGAGGAAGCCTGTTCCACTGAGGAACTGCTCTAAACTCACAAACACCTCCCCCTAAATTCACAGGATCTTCATTGCTGTCAGATGGCCCTCTAGCCTGTTTAAAAACCTCCAAGGAAGGAGAGCCCACCACCTTCCGAGGAGGAAGCCTGTTCCACTGAGGAACCGCTCTAAACTCACAAACACCTCCCCCCTAAATCCACAGGATCTTCATTGCTGTCAGATGGCCCTCTAGCCTGTTTAAAAACCTCCAAGGAAGGAGAGCCCACCACCTTCCGAGGAGGAAGCCTGTTCCACTGAGGAACCTCTCTAAACTCACAAACACCTCCCCCTAAATTCACAGGATCTTCATTGCTGTCAAATGGCCCTCTAGCCTGTTTAAAAACCTCCAAGGAAGGAGAGCCCACCACCTTCCGAGGAGGAAGCCTGTTCCACTGAGGAACCGCTCTAAACTCACAAACACCTCCCCCTAAATCCACAGGATCCTCATTGCTGTCAGATGGCCATCGAGCCTCTGTTGAAAAACCTCCAAGGAAGGAGAGCCCACCACCTCCCCAGGAGGAAGCCTGTTCCACTGAGGAACCGCTCTAAACTCACAAACACCTCCCCCTAAATTCACATGATCTTCATTGCTGTCAGATGGCCCTCTAGCCTGTTTAAAAACCTCCAAGGAAGGGGAGCCCACCACCTCCCAAGGAGGAAGCCTGTTCCACTGAGGAACTGCTCTAAACTCACAAACACCTCCCCTAATTCACAGGATCTTCATTGCTGTCAGATGGCCCTCTAGCCTGTTTAAAAACCTCCAAGGAAGGAGAGCCACCACCTCCCGAGGAAGCCTATTCCACTGAGGAACCGCTCTGAACTCACAAACACCTCCCCCTAAATTCACAGGATCCACATTGCTGTCAGATGGCCATCTAGCCTCTGTTGAAAAACCTCCAAGGACGGAGAGCCCACCACCTCCCAAGGAGGAAGCCTGTTCCACTGAGGAACCGCTCTAATGGTCAGGAAGTTCTTCCTAATGTTGAGCTGGAAACTCTTTGTATTTAATTTCAACCCGTTGGTTCTGGTCCTACCTTCTGGGGCCACAGAAAACAATTCCATACCATCCTCTATAGGACAGCCCTTCAAGGACTTGAAGATGGTGATCGTATCACCTCTCAGCCGCCTCCTCTCCAGGCTAAACATCCCCAGCTCCTTCAACCTTTCCTCATAGGACTTAAGTCTCCAGACCCCTCATCATCTTCGTTGCCCTCCTCTGGACCAGTCTGCTCTGCGGCCATCCTTCCTGCGCTGACAAAAATGTGTGAGCTGGAGGCTAAGGAACTGTGAGCCAGCTCACGCTAACTCAGCTTGGGGGGAACACTGCCTGACAGTACTTCCCACCATGAGGTTCTGGGCACCACATTTTAAGAAGGATACAGACAATCTGGAACGGGTCCAGAATCACTTTGCCAAGCCAAGCCAGCGGCTTAGAGAATACATTTAAAGTTGCTTTCTTTCCATCCCTCCTCCATCTTTTTGCCTTCCTTCCTTCCAACAAGTGATGCTTATGTCTTGTGGCTCTCAAACATTTGACGTTTATTCTATGTGGCTCTTACATTAAGCAGGTTTGGCCACCCCTCTCCTGTAGCTTTCCCCGCTCCTTTCTCAGATCACCTGCACTGTGGATATTTAGACTACAAGCCCATCAGAGGCAAAGAATGTCATTTTTGCCTATGCTGAAGTGTTATGAAGAAGACTGAAGGCTGCAGATTTATACCCCGCCCTTCTCTCTGAATTAAGAGACTCAGAGCGGCTTACAATCTCCTTTATCTTCTCCCCGCACAACAGACACCCTGTGAGGTTGGCGGGGCTGAGAGGGCTCTCACAGCAGCTGCCCCTTCAAGGACAACGCCTGCGAGAGCTATGGCTGACCCAAGGCCAGTCCAGCAGCTCTAAGTGGAGGAGTGGGGAATCAAACCCGGTTCTCCCAGATAAGAGTCCACACACTTAACCATTACACCAAACTGGCCCTTTCAAGGACAACCTCTGCCAGAGCTATGGCTGACCCAAGGCCATCCCAGCAGCTGCAAGTGGAGGAGTGGGAATCAAACCCGGTTCTCCCAGATAAGAGTCCACACACTTAACCATTACACCAAACTGGCCCTTTCAAGGACAACCTCTGCCAGAGCTATGGCTGACCCAAGGCCAATCCCAGCAGCTGCAAGTGGAGGAGTGGGGAATCAAACCCAGTTCTCCCAGATAAGAGTCCACACACTTAACCATTACACCAAACTGGCCCTTTCAAGGACAACCTCTGCCAGAGCTATGGCTGACCCAAGGCCATCCCAGCAGCTGCAAGTGGAGGAGTGGGGAATCAAACCCGGTTCTCCCAGATAAGAGTCCACACACTTAACCATTACACCAAACTGGCCCTTTCAAGGACAACCTCTGCCAGAGCTATGGCTGACCCAAGGCCATCCCAGCAGCTGCAAGTGGAGGAGTGGGGAATCAAACCCGGTTCTCCCAGATAAGAGTCCACACACTTAACCATTACACCAAACTGGCCCTTTCAAGGACAACCTCTGCAGAGCTATGGCTGACCCAAGGCCATCCCAGCAGCTGCAAGTGGAGGAGTGGGGAATCAAACCCAGTTCTCCCCGGTAAGAGTCCGCGCATTTAACCACTACACCAAACTGGCTCCCCCACTACACCAAACTGGTTATGCACACAGAAAGTCCTATACCAAGAAACCACTGTCTACCGCATGTCAGGAAGTTCTACCTCTCCTACACCCGCCCATCACAGAACAAAACCCCGAAAATACCCTTCATGTTCTACTCCAGGGACGGAGAGGTCTTCTGTTCCTTGCCAGAGAATCTTCCCCGTTTCCGCATCTCGGAGATTCATCCAGTTCCTGTTTGCGCAGCGGTTAAGGAAAAAGAGATGGCGTCTCTTAACTCTACCGGCTACACTTCTTCCCCCAACCCGGTCCGGTCCCGTCCAATGCGCACGTTTTGAAAACGGCTGAAAACCTCAATAAAGCGCTCTGGTTGGCGGCCTCTCGGCACAAAGACGAGACCTCTGATTAAAGTTCACAGCAGCGCTCCACTCTCGTGTACCGCAGGTGTTTTCGACTTCTGGAGGGCACCTCTCCAGGTGCTGATCGAGGACGTGGCAGAAAAGTGTCGCTGAGTTAACGGCCAACTTACAGTGACCCAGGAGGGTTCTCGGGACAAGAGACATTCAGCGGCCATTTGCCATTTCCTGCCTCTGCGTAGCAACCACAGACGTCCTTGGTGGTCCCCCATCCAGGGCTTTCTTTGTAGCAGGGACTCCTTTGCATACTAGGCCACACACCCCCTGATGTAGCCAATCCTCCAAGAGCTTACAGTAGGCCCCGTGCTAAGCACCCTGTAAACTCTTGGAGGATTGGCTACAGCAGGGGGGGTGCGGCCAAATACGCAAAGGAGCTCCTGCTCCAAGAAAAGCCCTTGCGAAGAAACCACGATGCCAGCTAGAACATCTGAGCTGTACTTTTGTTTGCTCCTCCTGCCTCCGTATATAAAACTGAAGTGTGGCCAGAGGCTGGGGTTGCCGTCCTCCAGGTGGAAGCGAAATCCAAAGCACAAGGCTTTTCCGCGAAAACCAGCCTCCGTACAACCAACAAACTCACCGGACCATTCAACGAATTAAGAACTTTAACTCCGCATGGGTTAAATAATGATTGGGACCGAACATGCTTTCTGTAATCAATTGGATCTGTGTATTTATATTGTGTCTGGTGATTTGTAATTTTATGTTTGGCACATTGCTGTAGCCTGTTACATTGTATCTTTAAGGAAGGCCAAAGTATGTTACATATATACCACTTATAACTAACTGTTTTTCTCTAGCACTATTCAAGTGCCTTTCAATGTTAACGGAATGGTGTTTTTTGCCCAGGGTATGAAAATGTTGTCAAAAGGTACGTTTTAACTTTTTAGCTCCATGTGAAGAGTTGTAGCTTATATGTATACCGGTTAATATTTTATATGATTATGCATTTATGTTTCTCGCAGCTCGAAGAAGCCTGTGCGAAACAAGGGTTCCGGTACGACCTTGTTCTTTTCACCTTTTGGATTGCCGGCTGCATATATGGAGAGACACTGATCGATTTCACAACTATTTCACCAGGATTCCTTGGAATGAACTGAGCATCGATTGCTGTAAAGACTGCATTGATTCTTGGTGAACGCGTTCCCTATTTTGCTAAGGACTAATTGTATGGTCTATCATGAACTACTATATGCTTTTGTATTTGTTGAATTGTTTGGTGAGTTTGTTGGTTGTACGGAGGCTGGTTTTCACGGAAAGCCTCGTGCTTTGGATTTCTCTGCCTATAATTGCCGTGATTCTCTTTATGGATTGCACAACCCCCAGGTGGTAGCTGGAGATCTCCCTTTATTACAACCAGCCAGGGGGTGGAATTCTAGCAGGAACTCCTTTGCATATTAGGCCGCACCCCCCCCCGATGCAGCCAATCCTCCTGGAGCTTACAGCAGGCCCTGTGAGAAGAGCCCTGAAAGCTCTTGGAGGACTGGCTACATCAGAGGGGCGTGGCCTGATATGCAAAGGAGTTCCTGCTACAAAAAAAGCCCTGCTCCCATCCAAGTACTCCCCAGGGTTGACCCTTCTTTGCTTCCAAGAGGTATAAAATACAAGAAAAGCCCCAGGGTAACAAAAGACTCAAATACTTAACAACACTTTAAAGTATTAGACAACAGTAATAGAGAACAATATGTAAAATGACAATGCCCACTCTAACAAGGAAAACTCTACTAACAAGCATTGCAACAAGCAGCGTAACACAGTGCAGTAATCAGTACAAATGCAGGTCGCTCTTGACAAATAAATATCAAGCCAGTCCAAAAGTGTGGCTCAGCCAACAATATTCTTCTCTGGCCGCTTCAGACTTGACCACCTAAAAGAAGCAAAGCTGTTCCAGTGATCGATAATATCCGGTTTCGGGTAGCCTTAAGTCTTCAGCTTGCATAAATCTCAGAGGAATGTCCCTGTGCCTGAAATACATTCCAAAATGGGAAAAAAATATATATATTCTAGCTGTCGGGACATCTATTGCCTTCCTTTGGATTGAATTATGATCCTTCTACTCCTAGGCTCAGCATCCTTTGCTTGTCGACAGCTTCCAAGATCTGGCAAAACCAACGTAGCCTGAGGCATCCACGTCAGGGGCTGATCAAAGTAGGCAATGGCATCTCAAGAGCCTAGCGATGCTTCTTCGCGTATCCCCCTCCCTCCTGACAAACGGATAAGTTACAGGTGGGGCTTTCTCATTTCAGGAATAAAGAAAACCTCCCGATGAGGAAGGACAGCTGGTCCATCTACTTCAGTATTGTGCACTTTGAGCTTCGACAGAGTTCCAGAGACTTGGCCATACAAAAGTCTTTTCCATCACTTCTACTGGGGATGGGCTGTGGCTCAGTGGTAGAGCATCTGCTTGGCCTGCAGAAGGTTCCAGGTTCAATCCTCGGCATCTCCAGTTAAAAGGACCAGGGAGGAGGTGATGGGGAAAGACCTCAGTCTGAGACCTGGGAGAGCCATGAAGTGGGCCTGTAGCTCAGTGGTAGAGAATCTGCTTGACACACAGAAGGTCCCAGGTTCACTCCCCGGCATCTCCAGTTAAAAGGACCAGGGAGGAGGTGATGGGAAAGACCTCAGTCTGAGACCCTGGAAAGCCATGAAGTGGCCCTGTAGCTCGTGGTAGAGCATCTGCTTGACACACAGAAGGTCCCAGGTTCAATCCCTGGCATCTCCAGTTAAAAAGGACCAGGCAGT
Source organism: Heteronotia binoei (assembly GCF_032191835.1). Classification (NCBI taxonomy): domain Eukaryota; kingdom Metazoa; phylum Chordata; class Lepidosauria; order Squamata; family Gekkonidae; genus Heteronotia; species Heteronotia binoei. The sequence continues at coordinate 140,517,057 of NC_083228.1, read as the reverse complement.
ACGTAATGGGAAAGACCTCAGTCTGAGACCCTGGAAAGCCATGAAGTGGGCCTGTAGCTCCGCAGTAGAGCATCCGCTTGACACACAGAAGGTCCCAGGTTCAATCCCCGACTTCTCCAGTTAAAAGGAACAAGGCAGTAGGTAATGGGAAAGACCTCCGTCTGAGACCCTGGAAAGCCATGAAGTGGGCCTGTAGCTCCGTAGTAGAGCATCCGCTTGACACACAGAAGGTCCCAGGTTCAATCCCCGGCTTCTCCAGTTAAAAGGACCAGGGAAGAGGTGATGTGGAAGACCTCAACCTGAGACCATGGACAGCTGCTGCTAGTCTGAGTAGACAAGACTAACCTTGATGGACTGAGGATTTGATGCAGCGTAAGGCAGCTTCACATGTTCATCTGCGAAAAAGATGGAATGCAAAGGGGGAGGGGGGCGTGGCTCAATGGAAGAGCTTTGCATACAGAAAGTCCCAGGTTCAATCCCTGGCATTTCCAGTTAAGAACATAAGAGAAACCATGCTGGATTAGGCCAATGGCCCATCCAGTCTAACACTCTGTGTCATACAGTGGCCAAAAAAACCTCAGGTGCCATCAGGAAGGTCCACAAGTGGGGCCAGGACACTAGAAGCCCTCCCACTGTGCCCCCCCCCCCAGCACCGAGAAAACAGAGCATTACCTGCCCCAGACAGAGAGTTCCATCTTTACTTCGTGGCTCATAGCCACTGATGGACCTCTGCTCCAGATGTTTATCCAATCCCCTCTTGCAGCTGTCCATGCTTGTAGCTGCCACCATCTCCTGTGGCCTTGCATTGAACATGGTAATCACTCTTTGGGTGAAGAAAGGCTTCCTTTTCTCTGTCTCAGCCTACTGCTCGTTAATTTCACTAAGTGCCCAAGAGTTCTTGTATTGTGGGAAGGGGAGAAAAGTACTTCTATATGAAAGGACAAGGTAGGAGGTGATGTGAAACACCTCTGCCTGAGACCCTGGAGAGCTGCTGCCAGTCTAAGTAGACAAGACTGACCTTAGTGGACCACTGGTCAAATTCAGTATAAGTCCGTTTCATACATATATACTAAATCCTTGTCGGCTGTCCAGAGGAACTGGCTGGCCACTGTGTAAGACAGGGACTAGATGGACCCTCATTGGTCTGACCCAGCAGAGCTCTTCTGATGTTCTAATGAAGACCTCAGCCTCTGTGCCCTGTTGCTGGCCCTCCAGAGGAACTGGTTGGCCACTGTGTGAGACAGAATGCTGGACCAGATGGACCCTCACTGGTCTGATCCAGCAGGGCTCTTCTGATGTTCTTATGAAGGCCTCAACCTACATGCCCTGTTGTTGGCCCTCCAGAGGAACTGGCTGGCCACTGTGTGAGACAGGAAGCTGGACTAGATGGACCTCTGGTCTGATCCAGCAGGGCTCTTCTGATGTTCTTATGAAGGCCTCAACCTCCGTGCCCTGTTGTTGGCCCTCCAGAGTTACTGGCTGGCCACTGTGTGAGACAGGAGGCTGGACTAGATGGACCTCTGGTCTGATCCAGCAGGGCTCTTCTGATGTTCTTACGAAGGCCTCAACCTCCGTGCCCTGTTGTTGGCCCTTCAGAAGAACTGGCTGGCCACCGTGTGAGACAGGATGCTGGACCAGATGGATCACTGGTCTGATCCAGCAAGGCACTTCTGATGTTCTTATGAAAGCCTCGGCCTCTATGCCCTGTTGTTGGCCCTCCAGAGGAACTGGTTGGCCACTGTGTGAGACAGGATGCTGGACTAGATAGACCCTTACTGGTCTGATCCAGCAGGGCTCTTCTGATGTCCTTACCTGACATCTTAAGGAGGAAACCTGCCTTAAGTTCCCAACAACTGTCTTCTAGCTCCTAAGACTCCAGTCTCCCTTTAAACACAGAAGACATCCCGGGTAAAAGAGCTATTTGGCATGCGCAACTGAGGCATTTGGGGAAGGAAGACAGAGAATGAATCTCAGACGGAGCAGCTGCCTGAAGCAGATCTAGTTAGTGGCTTAACCACATCAGGGGGAAAAAGGCTCCAACGCTAAGACACGCCAGGCAACGCAGCCACTAGAGAGGCTGGACCTAGACCCACACGCATGGCTACCTCCTAATGTGTTTAACTGGCTTAACTGCTGTGCTATCTGAGGGGGAGAAAGAAGGGACAAAAATAGAGAGACTTATCCGCAGAACAGAAGCCGAGGCCTGCAGGCGAGAATGCAAAGGGCATGGAGGACCACGCTAACGTGCCTCAAACGTGTGAGTCCCATTGGGAAGAGGCTTTGGAGGGGTCTAGAGAAGGACCAGATGTGGGAGTCGAGAAAGGAGACAGCTCGGAGACCCAGGGCCTTGAACTCCACACTGCAAGCCCCGGGCTGACTTGGAAAAGGTGTCAGGAGTGGACAGGTATCAAAGGTCACGTCATCTTCAATCCCTCAAGCGGTCAAGATTAGGGAGAGCAGCCAATGGAAATGGAATCGCTTTGCCTTGTTTAGATCCCTCTCCCGAGACAGGGGTGGCCAAACTTGCTTAATGTAAGAGCCACGTAGAAGACACATCAGATCGTGGAGAGCCGCAAGGAGGGAAGGCAGGCAGGCAGATTTGGGGGGGGGAGGTGGAAAGAAAGCAACTTTAACTTTAAATGCATTCTCCAAGCTGCTGGCTGGCTTGGCTTGGCGAAGGGATTTGAAGAGACCAAAGCCTACTCCAAGCTGAGTGGGGGCCACGAAATGTGTGTGAAGGAGCCACAGTCTGGCCACCCCTGACTTAGGAGATCAGCACAGCCTCAGTGAAAAGCTTGCTTTGGAGATATTGCTTTGGAGATATGATATTAGAAAGAGGAGAGAGCGGCAAGCGTGGCTCGTCAGAAAAGGAAGCCAGGCAGCTCAAAATTGGTACCCATCTTCATGATGATCATAGTAGCGGAGGGACCAAATGCGAAGGGAAGCAAAACACCCTGGGCCTTGTAATCGCCCATCCCCACCCAGCTTTGGAAGCTACGGTTCCTTCATAACTCACCAGAAAATGAAGGCAGGCATTAGAAAACCAGCTACCAAGTTCAAGATGCTGATGTGAACTGAAGAAGAAGGTATTGGATTTATAACCTGCCCTCCGTTTATAGCCTGCTCTGCAAATCTCAGAGTGGCTCACAGTCTCCTTTTCCTTCTTCCCCTACAACAGACACCCTGCGGGGTGGGTGGGGCTGAGAGAGCTCGGACAGAAGCTGCCCTTTCAAGGACAACTCCTGCGAGAGCTATGGCTGACCTAAGGCCATTCCAGCAGCTGCAAGCGAAGGAGTGGGGAATCAAACCCGGTTCTCCCAGATAAGAGTCCACACACTTAATCACTACACCAAACAGGTGCAAGTGGAGGAGTGGGGAATCAAACCTGGTTCTCCCAGATAAGAGTACGCACACTTAACCACTACACCAAACAGCAGAACGTTCTTAACCGGGTTTATCTCCATAAGCACCCCCATCCCAATGTCGTTTGTGAAGGAAGCTAAGGTTTCTCTGTGGCAAGCATAACTGATAGGGACCAGGTGGCTGAAGCAATCGGCTCTTGCTAGCCTAAAGAGGTTCTGTCCCAGAATCTCTTCCCACACAGGGCAAACAGAAAATGAAGATGCGTGGCTGAGGCTGTGAATACTCCGTTTTTAGAATCCAAGTGTGTGAACGAGCGGTCCCCCAGCGTGGCTACAAGCAACTAAATCTGCAAGCCAAACCAATTATGCCTATTAAGCAAATAAGTACAGGGATGACTCATCCAAATCTGTATGCCGTGTGATCCGAGCACAGGATTTTCAGCAAGCATTATTTGCGCTGGCACGTTTCTTTAAAAAAGAACAGGAAGGAGCAGCCGCCAAGAGTCTTAGAAAGCTGGATTTCGCCCCAAATGACAAACTGGTGTTAGAAATCAAGGATACGGGGGAGGAAGACAGAAGGGGGCAAAGCCAAACTGTAGATGTCATCGGTTTATGATCAGACTGACCCTTTTGAGGGAGGTGGCTGGAAAAAACTGAGACAATCGAATCCCTGGAGAAATTCGCAACCTCTTCCTTTTGGAAGCTCTTCGCAGAAGGGCCTGGATGCAGGACTGGAGGGAGGCAGGGGAAAGAAATTGCGTGTGGGGGCGATTGTCCTACAGCAGGGCTGGGGAAACTTTTTTCTGCCAAGGGCCATCTGGATATTTATAACATCATTCGCGGGCCATACAAAATTATCAACTTAAAAAACAGTGCTCCACCAAGGGAGAATGATTCAGGTCAGCAACACTGATGTAAATAATTGTTTTTCTATTTGAAGTCATGTAGGGAGAGCCTAATTTGGAACGCACACCCCCCCCATTGCCGCCCTACACGAATGCCTAGGTCCAGCAGGAACTCATTAGCATGTTAGACCACCTCCCCTAATAGTAGCATATTAGGTCATACGCTCATTAGCATATCATAGAATCATAGAGTTGGAAGGGACCTCCAGGGTCATCTAGTCCAACCCCCTGCACAATGCAGGACACTCACAAACACCTCCCCCTAAATTCACAGGATCTTCATTGCTGTCAGATGGCCATCTAGCCTCTGTTTAAAAACCTCCAAGGAAGGAGAGCCCACCACCTCCCGAGGAAGCCTGTTCCACTGAGGAACCGCTCTAAACTCACAAACGCCTCCCCCTAAATTAACAGGATCTTCCTTGCTGTCAGATGGCCATCGAGCCTCTGTTGAAAAACCTCCAAGGAAGGAGCGCCCACCACCTCCCGAGGAGGAAGCCTGTTCCACTGAGGAACCGCTCTAACGGTCAGGAAGTTCTTTCAATGTTGAGTCAGAAACTCTTTTGATTTCATATTTTTTGATTTAATATTTGATTTAATATCTCTTTTGATATGAGGCCACACCATCTGGGATAATCAAGTGCAAACTGAACTGGTGGTAGCTGGCTCCCACCCCCCACCCCTCCCTCCCTGCGGAAACTGCAGCTGCTCCCAGCAGATCTTTAAAGGCCCCCACAGACCCCAGCGGCAGTCCTTCACAATGCCCAGCGCTCAGGCGCCACAGAGACAGAGGGAGGGAGGGAGAGAGGGGGAGAGAGAGAGGGGGAGAGAGAGAAAGGGAGAGGGAGGGAGGGAGAGAGGGGGAGGGGGATAGGGGGAAGGAGAGAGGGAGAGAGAAAGAGGGAGAGAGAGAGGGAGGGAGGAAGAGAGGGGGAGGGAGGGAGGGAGAGAGGGGGAGGGAGAGAGGGAGGAAGAGAGGGAGGGAGAGGGGGAGGGAGGGAGGGAGAGAGAAAGGGAGAGGGAGGGAGGGAGAGAGGGAGGGAGAGAGGAAGACGGGAAGAGAGAGGGAGGGAGAGGGGGAGAGAGAGGAAGGGAGGGAGGAAGACAGGGGGAGAGAGAGGGAGGGAGGAAGACAGGGGAGAGAGGGGGAGGGAGAGAGGGGGAGAGAGAGAAAGGGAGAGGGAGGGAGGGAGAGAGGGGGAGGGGGATAGGGGTAAGGAGAGAGGGAGAGAGAGGGGGGGAGAGAGAGAGGGAGGGAGGAAGAGAGGGGGAGGGAGGGAGGAAGGGAGGGAGAGAGAGAGGGGGAGGAAGAGAGAGAGGGAGGGAGAGAAGAAGACGGGAAGAGAGAGGGAGGGAGAGGGGGAGAGAGAGGAAGGGAGGGAGGAAGACAGGGGGAGAGAGAGGGAGGGAGGAAGACAGGGGAGAGAGGGGGAGGGAGAGAGAGGGAGGGAGAGGGGGAAAGAGGGAGGGAGGAAGAGAGGGGGAGGGAGGGAGGGAGGAAGGGAGAGAGAGAGGGAGGGGGAGAGAGAGGGGGAGGGAGAGAGAGAGGAAGACAGGGGAAGAGAGAGGGAGGGAGAGGGGGAGAGAGAGGGAGGGAGGAAGACAGGGGGAGAGAGGGAGGGAAGGGAGCTGGGACCTGCTGGCCAGTTGGGCCCATGGGTGGCTGCTGCACAGCATGGCTGGACCCCACAATCCTCGCCAGCCAGCCAGGGCGCAGGGAGGCCGCCACATGGCTCGGCTTGGCCCAGCAATCCCTGAGGCCAGTCCAAGTGGTCTTGAGGGCCGTAAAGGGCCCTCGGGCCAGACGTTCCCCACCCCCTGTCCTACAGCCTCAACCTGTGAAAACCATTTTCCCAGCCATGACTGAATCGCTGACAAAAGAAATACCGAGAAAAGACCACGTCACCAGCTAGAGAGGCATTATCCAAGTGCTGAAACCGTCAAGTTTCGGGAAAGAATCCGACAGACTGTTTACGGTTGCAGACCAATTAAAATACAAGAATTTAAAAGCTTCAAGACAAAAGATAAAATCAATGCTGTAATAAGTATTAGGATAGTGGGGCCGGATCTAGGGAGGGGCAGTGGGGGCGCTTGCCCCGGGCGCTGCTGGAGGGCGGGGCCCCCGCCAAATTGGATATGGAGTCCATTCTATTCTAAGGGCCCATAAGGTAGAATGGGCCCATAAGGGGCCGTCGTTTTTTAATCCCCCCCCCTTCAAAAAACATGTAGATCAGGTCCTGTAGGAGAGACAAGAACGGGACAAGACCAGTTTAGTAACTTATTGATGTCTACCTGCAATCATACCAAGGTTTTTGACGGCAAGCTTGGAAGATACTCTAGGAATAAGCCCTCCTCGGAAGCTGAAAGGCTGATGGATTATAACCCTGAAGAAGCATCTACCACCGAGCGACTAGGTGAGAGGAGTCATCGTTCCTTGGAAATCCTTTCACGGAATTAAGGGAGGGGATCAAAATTGCTCCACACGCGTCAACTGCACCTTAATCGCTTTCTTCCATTCCTTCCCTGCTGCGGGACAAAACAAAGGCGCAACAGAGAGCCCACCTCCTGCGCACACTCACCTGAGGGAGACGCCTACTGCTACACCACAAGCAGATGCTCTACCACTGAGCCACTGAGGTTCTTTCCCATCCCCTCCTGCCTGGTCCTTTTAACTGGAGATGCTGGGGATTGAATCTGGGACCTTCTGCTTACCAAGCAGATGCTCTACCACTGACCTACAGCCCCACTTCAAGGCTCCTCAGAGACTCAGGCTGAGGTCTTTCCCATCCCCTCCTGCCTGGTCCCTTTTAACTGGAGATGCTGGGGATTGAATCTGGGACCTTCTGCTTACCAAGCAGATGCTCTACCACTGAGCCACCGTCCCTCCCCTGATGCTCTACCCCGGAGCCAGAGCCAAAAACATTCTCTGGTCTGAAGGTGCCACCCTGAGGCCTGGCTTCCCAAGCTGCTTTTGTATCCAGATAAACTGAGTCAGCATTACTCCTCTCCTTCCAGTTTCCAGAACTGCTGCCCAAATAATTTCCCCTCCAGCAGCACAAGCACACTTCCCGTTAACAGGCCGGCGTTCCTGTTCCGAGCCGAGTTCAACCTTTCTTTTCTGCAGAGCCAGCATTTTCCCCCCCAAACCACACGGAAACTGCAGCATTTCAGGCACCAAACGGCCAAACCAGACGTTCTAGCAGAAGTTGGGAATCACTCAAAGGGAAAAAAAGCTATGGCAGGCCAAGCTGAGCTCCTCGGTCAGACAGGCTGGCCCAGAAGGGAAAGAGTGGAGGAGGAGAAGACCGCAGTTTTATACCCCGCCCTTCTCTCTGAATCGGAGACTCAGAGCGGCTCACAATCTCCTTTTTCTCCTCCCCCCACAACAGACACTCTGCGAGGTGGATGGGGCTGAGAAGGCTCTCACAGCAGCTGCCCTTTCAAGGACAACCTCTGCCAGAGCTATGGCTGACCCAAGGCCATTCCAGCAGCTGCAAGTGGAGGAGTGGGGAATCAAACCTGGTTCTCCCACATAAGAGTCCGCACACTTAACCACTACACCAAACCAACAATTTTAGAATCATTTCGCTTCCACAATTTTGGAAGAAGAAGAAATTGAATTTATATCCCGCCCTCCACTCCGAATCGCAGAGTCTCAGAGGTCACAATCACCTCTGTCATAATCTCCTTTATCTCCCCCACCACAACAGACACCCTGTGAGGTGGGTGGGGCTGAGAGAGCTCTGACAGAAGCTGCCCTTTCACAGACAACTCTTACGAAAGCTATGGCTGACCCAAGGCCATTCCAGCAGCTGGAGGAAGAAGAAACTGAATTTATATCCCACCATCCACTCCGAATCTCAGAGGTCACAATCACCTCTGTCACAATCTCCTTTATCTCCTCCCCCCACAACAGACACCCTGTGAGGTGGGGGGGCTGAGAGAACTCTGACAGAAATTGCCCTTTCAAGGACAACCTCTGCCAGAGCTCTGGCTGACCAAGGCCATTCCAGCAGCTGCAAGTGGAGGAGTGGGGAATCAAACCCTGTTCTCCTAGATGAGAGCTATGGCTGACCCAAGGCCATTCCAGCAGCTGCAAGTGGAGGAATGGGGAATCAAACCCTGTTCTCCCAGATAAGAGAGCTCTGGCTGACCCAAGGCCATTCCAGCAGCTGCAAGTGGAGGAGTGGGGAATCAAACCCTGTTCTCCCAGATAAGAGAGCTGTGGCTGACCCAAGGCCATTCCAGCAGGTGCAGGTGGAGGAGTGGGGAATCAAGCCCTGTTCTCCCAGATAAGAGAGCTATGGCTGACCCAAGGCCATTCCAGCAGCTGCAAGTGGAGGAATGGGGAATCAAACCCGGTTCTCCCAGATAAGAGAGCTCTGGTTGACCCAAGGCCATTCCAGCAGCTGCAAGTGGAGGAATGGGGAATCAAACCCTGTTCTCCTAGATAAGAGAGCTATGGCTGACCCAAGGCCATTCCAGCAGCTGCAAGTGGAGGAGTGGGGAATCAAACCCTGTTCTCCTAGATAAGAGAGCTATGGCTGACCCAAGGCCATTCCAGCAGCTGCAGGTGGAGGAATGGGGAATCAAATCAAGTGGAAGAATGGGGAATGATTCTCCCAGATAAGAGTCCGCACACTTAACCACGACACCAAACTGGAGGTGGCATTTGCGGGAAGACAGCCCAATGAAAGGGAACCCAGCAGGCAGACAGTTTGCTCCAGTGGCACTGCTAGAAAGTGCCGTGATCTTTCAGTGCCTACTGCCACGCCGAAGAGGCTGGGTTGAGTTTCTGGTTGTAAAGGGGAGGGGGGGGCATGTCCATCTTTTGTAGCAAAATGAAACTTAGAAAGAGAGCAGTACCAGAGACCAGGGGTCCCCAGCCCTTTTTGAGCCTGGGGGCACCTTTGGAATTCCAACAGTGTGGTGGGCACTGCCACGGATTACCTTCGGTCACACAAGGAAGATCCTTGTGCCGTGGTGGCAAGCTGTGCAGGCGGTCAGATCTCCAGTGGCCGATCAGAAGCCCAGCTGGCCAAATTCCCCACCTGGCCCTGCCCACTTTCTAAAAACCGCCAGCCGGTTCTAGATGTGAGTACTTCTCTTTTGAAACGGTTATTTTGTCGAGCTGCGGACGAATCGTCTTTTCCCTGCTATTGTGGATCGCCTATGAGTATAATAGTCAGATGGTAATAATGGAATAGTAATGGTCACAAATGGAATAGGAGCCTCCATGGTGCAGTGGTAAGGCTGCAGTACTGCAGTCCGAGCTCTCTGCTTATGACCTGAGTTTGATCCCGGCAGAAGCTGGGTTCAGGTACCTGGCTCAAGGTTCACTCTGCCTTCCATCCTTCCGCGGTCGGTAAAATGAGTTCCCAGCTTGCCGGGGGGAAAGGGTAGATGACTGGGGAAGGCAATGGCAAACCACCCTGTAAAAAGTCTGCCGTGAAAACGTCGTGAAAGCAACGTCACCCCTGAGTCGGAAACAACTGGTGCTTGCACAGGGGACTACCTTTTAAATAATGGAATAATAATGGTAATGATGGAATAGGAGCCCCCATGGCGCAGAGTGGTAAAGCTGCAGTATTGCAGTCCAAGCTCTCCTCTCATGACCTGAGTTTGATCCCGGCGGAAGCTGGGTTCAGGTCGCCGGCTCAAGGTTCGTTCAGCCTTCCATCTTTCCGAGGTTGGTAAAATGAGTACCCAGCTTGCTGGGGGGGGGGGAGCGCAGATGACTGGGGAAGGCAATGGCAAACCACCCCGTAAAAAGTCTGTTGGGAAAACGTCATGATGCAATGTCACCCCAGAGTCGGAAACGACTGGTGCTTGCACGGGGGACTACCTTGACCTTTTTAAAAAAATGGAAGGCAAACCCCGAAGGAGTAGCCCTGTTTGCCCGCAAGCCCTGAAACGGTCGAAGATGCTTTCGCAGACTTCATCAGATGCAGAAAGCGCTATTCTCAGTTGGCAGGTAAACATTTTCAGGCGCAGTGGAAAAAGAGCTGTAAGCGGCAGGACTAAAGCATCAAAAGGCGGACGTACAAAGCTGCGTCATGCTGAACGCAACCCTCCACCCATCGCGTATTTGTCTACTCGGACCGGCAGCAGCTCTCCGGGGTCTCCGGCAAAAGGTCTTTCTCATCCCCTCCCATCTGATCCTTGGAGGATTAAACCTGAGATCTGCCACCTGCCAACCAGGTGCTCATCACAGAGCCCAAGAAGCCACTGCTTAGCAGCAGGAATTAAGAGTCCAAACGCATACAGGCGCCGTGACTCATCCACAACACAAGGAACTGGCGACAGTATCACCTTTCGAGGAATCCTATGCCAATTTTAACAGCTGTAACGTTAAAAAAAAAAAAAAGTCAAGCCTGAGCTGACAAAATCAGTTTTGTCAATGGCTTTCACTGCCACATACCTACAAAGTTACTATTATCACCGGGACGTTTTTTAATAGCGGGAATTCCTTGGCGTAGTAGGCCGCACCCCCCCTGATGTAGCCGATCCTCCTGGAGCTTACAGTAGGCCCTGTTAAGAGCCCTGTAAGCTCTTGGAGGATTGGCTACATCATGGGTGTGTGGCCCAGGGGTGGAATTCTAGCAGAAGCTCCTTTGCATATTAGGCCACACCTCCCTGATGTAGCCAATCCTCCTGGAGCTTACAGTAGACCCTGTTAATAAGAGCCCTGTAAGCTCTTGGAGGATTGGCTACATCAAGGGTGTGTGGCCCAGGGGTGGAATTCTAGCAGAAGCTCCTTTGCATATTAGGCCACACCTCTCTGATGTAGCCAATCCTCCTGGAGCTTACAGTAGGCCCTGAAAGAAGAGCCCTGTAAGCTCTTGGAGGATTGGCTACATAAGAGGGGTGTGGCCACGGCCAGCTCTCCCACTAGGCAAACTAGGCACTTGCCTAGGGCGCTGGGAGAGGGCGCCAAATTGGGCTCCCCCCCCTTCCCTTCCGTCGCGCTCTGCCCCCCCCCCCCGGAAGTGTAAAAAAAAGTGCAGACGTTGGCTCACCCCCATCTGCCTGCATCTCTCTACATCCATCTGCCAACTAAGCACTCTGTGCACCTTAACAGAGTGGATTCTCATCCATCAGAGCACGTAATAGTCTCCCTGAGCCACGCTCTTTTGCTGTCTTCAAAAGCAAAAGGGGTTTTCCGCACGACAGCAGAGCTTATCTTGTTTGAATAATCTCTCTAGCGGTTCTCAGCGTTCTCACGCACGGTGACCCACAAGCCCAAATTTACTTGAGGCAGGGACCCATCGAAGGCTGTTTTGGAAGCCTTAGACCAGAGGTGTCAGGCTCTGGTCATTGATGTTATTGCTAACTGCTGATTACTAACCATATTGATCATTGCATATATGCCCACTAACCTATAGCCATAGAACAATAGGGGGGGGCAAAGCAGAGAGTAGCTTCCCAGGAATATCAAAGGCTGCCAGGCCTGCTTTGAAGTAGAAAATGTCTGCCAGGCTCTCACCTCCTCCCTAGAGGCAGCAAGGACATTGGCCGCAGGGAATTGTAACCACCAACGGAAAAGATAAGGGGGAAGCCGTGTGAAACTCTCACATGCAAAAGCAGCCTTTGTTATGGGAACTGGGGTGTAGATGCTATTGCTTTGATGTTAGATGTTAAATACCAATGATTTGAACTGCTTGCTATCAGTTCCAATACCTATCATGCTGGAGTAACTTTGGAGTATACAATAAATGCAACTTTGTTTCAAACAACAAGTCTGCTCATTTGGTAACTTCAATGAACCTTCGCTGACAAGAGGTGGCCACGCACGGCTCTTTCGCATGTATTCTACAGCTGTCAAAGCCCCCGACACTCTGTTGGCCAGCTTGGAGAAGGCATTTGACTCTTTAAATCACTTCTCCAAGCTAAGCCAGCTGATGTGGGGGGGGGGGCTTGGAGAGTTCATTTAAAGTTAAGGTTGCTTTTTTCCCACCTCTCCCTCCCCCACCTATTTCCTTCCTTCCTTCCTTCCTTCCTTCCTTCCTTCCTTCCTTCCTTCCTTCCTTCCTTCCTTCTTTCCTTCCTTCCTGTTTTTATTTAATAGACTTATATTCCACCTTTATCATTAACAAGAGAGTGAGGAAGGCAGTAATGGGATGCAATCTCAAAAATGTCAGAATGATCTCGGTCCGTATCCAAGGCAAACCATTCAATATCACAGTAGTCCATGCCTCAACTGCTGATGCAGAAGAGGCTGAAGGGGACCAGTTCAATGAAGACCTACAACACCTTCTAGAATAAACACCAAAAAAAGATGTCCTCCTCATCTTAGGGGACTGGAACGCCAAAGTAGGAAGTCAAAAAGTATCCGGAACAACTGACAAGTTTGGCCTTGGAGAACAAAATGAAGCCAGGCAAAATGAAGCCAGAGTTTTGTCAAGAGAACAAGGTGGTCATAGCGAACACCTTCTTCCAACAACCTAAAAGGTGACTCTACACATGGACATCACCTGATGGACAACACAGAAATCAGATTGATTATATACTCTGCAGTCAAAGATGGAGAAGCTCCTTACAGTCAGCAAAAACAAGACCTGGAGCTGACTGCGGCTCAGATCATGAGCAACTCATTGCAAAATTCAGGCTTAAACTGAAGAAAACTGGGGAAGCCATTAGGCCATTCAGGTTTGACCTTGATCACATCCCTTATGAATATACAGCGGAGGTGAAGAATAGGTTTAAGGAACTAGAGTTGATAGAGTGCTTGAAGAACTATGAACGAAGGTTCGTGACACTGTACAGAAGGCGGCAATCAGCAACATCCCAAAGAAAAAGAAATGCAAGAAAGCAAAGTGGTTGTCTGAGGAGGCTTTACAAATAGCTGAGGAAAGAAGGAAAGCGAAAGGCAAAGGTGAAAAGGAAAGATTCACCCAACTGAATGCAGATTTCCAGAGAACAGCAAGGAGAGATAAGGAGGCCTTCCTGAAGGAACAATGCAAAGCAATAGAGGAAAATAATAGAATGGGAAGGACAAGAGATCTCTTCAAGAAAATTGAAGAAATCAAGGGAACTTTTCATGCAAAGATGGCCATGATAAAGGACAAAAAGGGTAGGGACCTAACAGAAGCAGAAGAGATCAGGAAGAGGTGGCAAGAATACACAGAAGAATTATACAAGGAGGATCTCAATGTCCTTGACAACCATGACAGTGAAATCGCTGACCTTGAGCCAGACATCCTGGAGTGTGAAGTCAAATGGGCCTTAGAAAGCATTACTAACAATAAAGGAAGTGGAGATGACGGTGTCCCAGTTGAGCTATTCAAAGTCCTAAAAGATGGTGCTGTTAAAAGTGATGCACACATTATGTCAACAAATTTGGAAAACGCAACAGTGGCCGCGGGATTGGAAAAGATCAGTTCATATTCCAATCCCAAAGAAGGGTAATGTCAAAGAATGTTCAAACTATCGCACCATTGCACTCATTTCACATGCCAGCAAGGTCATGTTAAAGATCCTACAAGCTAGGCTTCAACAGTATGTAGATTGGGAACTACCAGACGTTCAAGCTGGGTTTCGGAGAGGTAGAGGAACTAGAGATCAAATTGCCAAAATTCACTGGATTATGGAGAAAGCACGGGAGTATCAGAAAAACGTCTATTTCTGTTTCATTGACTATGCTAAAGCCTTTGATTGTGTGGATGACAAAAAAACGTGGCAAGTCCTTAAAGAGATGGGAGTACCAGACCACCTCACATGTCTCCTGAGAAACCTGTATAAGGGTCAAGAAGCAACTGTCAGAACAGGATATGGAACAACAGATTGGTTTAGAATAGGAAAAGGAGTTCGGCAAGGATGTATATTGTCACCCTGCTTATTTAATTTATATGCAGACTACATCATGCGGAATGCTGGCCTGGATGAAGCAGAAGGCGGAATTAAGATTGCTGGGAAAAACATCAACAACCTCAGTTATGCAGATGATACCACTCTAATGGCAGAAAGTGAGGAGGACCTAAAGAACCTCTTGTTGAGGGTGAAAGAGGAGAGCACAAAAGTAGGCTTGAAACCCAATGTCAAAAAAACTAAGATCATGGCATTGGGTCCCATCACACCTTGGCAAACAGAAGGGGAAAACATGGAAGTAGTGACAGACTTCACATTTCCGGGATCCAAGATCCCTGCAGATGGTGACTGTAGCCATGAAATTAAAAGACGTTTGCTCCTTGGGAAGACAGCTATGGAGAACCTGGGCAGTATAATAAAAAGTAGAGACATCACCCTGCCAACAAAAGTCCGTATAGTCAAAGTGATGGTATTCCCAGTAGTAATGTATGGCTGTGAGAGCTGAACCATAAGGAAGGCTGAGTGCAGAAGAATAGATGCTTTTGAGCTGTGGTGCTGGAGAAGAATCTTGAGAGTCCCTTGAACTGAAAGATCCAGTCAGTCAGTCCTAAGGGAAATGAACCCAGACTGTTCCCTGGAAGGTCAGATGCTGAAGCTGAAGCTCAAATACTTTGGCCACCCAATGAGAAGGTAGCACTCACCGGAGAAGATCCTGATGCTGGGAAAGACAGAAGACAAAAGAAGAAGGGGATGGCAAAAGAGGAGATGGCTGGACAGCATTACTGATGTAACAAACATGATTTTGAGCAGACTTCGGAGGATGGTGGAAGACAGGAGGGCCTGGCATGACTTTCTCCATGGGGTCGCAAAGAGTCGTACTCGACTGTGCGATTGGACAACAAAAATTCCGCCTTTTCCCTTCCTTCCTCCCTTCTTTCCTCCCCTCCCCCTGCTGTTCTTGCAACTCTCAAGCATCTGACTTTATTCTATGTGGCTCTTACGTTAAGCAAATTTGACCACCCCTGCTTTAGGCAAATGATGACTTTGCTGTCTGGCTAGTTCAACATTTCATTTTCTACAGCAGCTAACCGACTGTTTTCGAGAGACCAACAGACATCACACAAAGAGTGGAGTCGCCCGCATCGTTAACCCTCAGCGAGTGGCATCCCGACATATGGAGGTCTGCGTATGGAAGTTGCATCCCAGACTTCGACCATCACCCCCTTCTCTGTTACTCCCTCTAATCCCCTCTGAGATTCTACTTGTAGTATCCCTCACGATGCATTTTACTCGATCACCATGTACATGCAATGAAGGGGGGGGGGG